>NC_079411.1:22241400-22511400 GCF_029220125.1 Pseudoliparis swirei
CAACAAATTGGTCAACACAGCAATTTAAATTGCGGTCTATAATGTAGAGTTAATACACGTAGAATTGAAGTGAATAGATGAGCCTCATTGTCACCGATATCCTATCCAGATATTTGAGTCAGTGATAGTCGGCGGTGGAGCCTCCCCAATCCCAAACATCCAAAAACACATAAAAGACAAACTAAGTTGATCCACTTGTTGATTCTTAAAAACCGAAGAAAACACGAATGAAGAGCGAGACACAGCTCTGACAGCAGAGTCCCTCCTCTTAGCCGAGGGGGCGGAGTCAGAGTGAGGGATGACAAAACACTTCTGACACGCTCAACACGTTAATGTTAGAGTGCCACAAGACGGATGAAGCACAAAGCAATTTCCTCTGAGCAACGGGATGCAAATATAGCACTTAATAGCCCCCTGGAATAATAATTGTTCATGCATGTATCAATGTGTGTAGTGGGATGAGTGCACTCACCGTCTGTGTGGTTGACTCGGGTGCAATGCCGTCTTTGCTGATGGTCAGTCTGAAGGTGTACTCCACGCCCGCTTCCAGCTCGGAGCCGGAGATTCCCAGCACTGGGTCGCTGGTGCCCAGTCCGAAGTTCAGACTGGAGCAGTGCTCCGCACCCTGCGAGCAGAAATTAGGACTGTTTTGTTTATGCATATTTATGTTATTTGAAAAATTTAAAAAAAGACATCATGAGGCTCCATTAAAACTGCTGTAACTTTCTAACTTAAGGAACAGCTCGAGACTTTTGTTGAGGCCGCTTTTAGTTGTTTAATGTCAGATCTTGGTGTGATACCCGCAAACTATGTAAAGCCCCATGTTCACTTTGGGATACTCCGAGTTTGAGTAAAATAAGTTAATAAAACAATAAACAATCACAGTTTTAGACATCAGGATGGAAAAAAGTGGACACAGGTGTTATTTAATATTCAATGAGTAATTACTCTAAATATGTATTCTGAAGTTACTTTATACTGTATTGGCTTGAAAATACGACCCTGATTAAACTTATATTGCAAGCGTGTTGTTTTTAATCAGACTTTTAAGACCCATGTGTCGGCTGATATTTTTGTAGTCTTTGAATTTAAAATGTAAAATATTGTCTGTAAATTAATTTTATAACTCATCAACTACAAACTGTGAGGAATGTCAGAGGAAAGCAAAAACAGTTACATTGTGCAAGAGTGAAATTTAGATGGATGCTGCCTATTCAACTCCAAGCTTGCAATTTAGAGCAACCCGAGTAGCTGCCGTTATTTTTGTGTTATCTTTTGCATTTGCCTTGTTCACAAGGTTAGCCTCCACGTTGTATCCCATCTCCACATTAAACATCTCTCCTCCTCGTTACTACGTGTTCAGCAAGTAGAAGAATTAGATATCAGGGTGCGGCTCGAATTTATACAACATAGTTTTTTCTAACGACCTGTCATTATTTCAGAACTTCAATGTCACTGGAAGAACAGCAGTAGATAAATACAATTATTATTATTATTATTAAGTATTCAAGCAAAAAACACTGGCGCTTGATAAAAAGTCATGACTATAGAACAGGCTACTGGCACATTTGATTTGTAAAGAATCAACAACAACACACAAACTGTAAACCACAACAAGCCATGTTCCTGCTGAGGACGTGCATGCTTATTAACGTACAATATAATATCATGTGAATGGAAACATGATGCAAAGTGTGAAAGCCGACAGACAGCGTCAACTGAACCAGACGAAGCTCCTCTGACGGTGCTGCTCCCTTACCTTCGAGGTGCTTTGACACTCCCAGTGGTAGTGGAGCAGTGACTGGCTGTCGGGGTCCATGTTGGGGTCGTAGGACTGCACCGCACTGAGCTTCAGGTCCTGAGTCCTGGACCACGCCCGGTATGTGCCCCCCTCTATGATGGGCATCAGCCTGACAAAAATAAAGGACCCATGTAACCCCCGGCTAGTTCTCGTGTGATTGGTCTACGGATCAAAACGTTGAGCCTCTGCAGCTTCATCGTCTTTGCAAACCTCCTGATTGGTTGATCAAACTTCCTGGTGGAAGATGTTCTCTTTTTTTCCTTTCTTGTTGCAACATGACTTCTACTGTCTATTTACAAATGATAAATCAAAATTATTTTACGCTCGTTTCGTGTATGTAGTGATTTCTAAAACTTGATTTCAGTTCCCTGACTTCTACATGATGGTTTGCTCAATTGCCCAAGGATGCAGGAGCAGTTTGCAGGAGTGGTTTTCATAAATATAAATTACTAATCTATTGTAACTCGTATTAATCTAAAGTGACTACAAATGCCAGATTTAAAGGGACAGTGTGATCTATGCATCAGATTGTTTCGATGAGATTTGCCTAATTTAGGAGATCTTTTGAATATGTTGGACCTATAAAGCACCCGGCTTGCTCAAAACAAGACTTTTCGTGGAATATCTTTTCAGTTTCATTCTGCAGAATTAGAAAAAAATAAAATAAATAAAAAGTAAAGAGTCCAAATGTTGTCTCTCCACTGACCTGGTTGCCATGACGCTGAGCTGCAGACCGGCGGCCTTCCACAGCGGCACGCCATCATAGGACATAGAGAACACCAAGGTGTAGTTCCCTGCAGCTAGAGACATCTTGGGCAACGACAGCTGTAGCCGCCGCACATCCACCTCCGCCGGCAGGCGAACGACTGGCACGAGCACGGACTGATAGGGCCGAGTGGCCCCCGCAGAGGGAATGCAGGGGCCTTTGTGATTATCACAGGAGGGCGTGGCGAGTATCTGCCACAGGTACTGAGCTCCGTAGCGAACGCAGCCTTTCAGGTCCACACTAGCTTCCACCAGAGTGGGCTGGTAGCGCCAGATGGTCAGACGAGGTGCTTGAGCCACCTGCACTTCTGGCTCCTCGCACTCTAACACACTGATGTGGATCTCCACTTTGGCCAACACCCAGCTCACCAGGTTACTGCAGTTCACCTGGCGGGGAGAACACAAAGAGAAATCTCAAATCTCAAGTCGAGCTTTCACTTACAGCTTCGTATTTTGATGAATATATAGAGAGAAATGTAGTTCAAACGTACTCGGACCAAGTAGTGTCCTGGGTATCGGTACTCATAACCCACGGTGGTGGTGTTTGTGTGAACGGGAGGAGAGACGTTGCCAAAGTCCCACAAGCACGCCACAGAATGAGACCTGGGTTTGACATTCGCCATCAGGGTCACCGTCTTGTTGATGAAGGTCTCCACGGGCGCCGCGTACAGGACGGCCGCCGTCAGCAGGTTCTGGACCAGGATGTGCTTGGTGACGTTCTGAGCATGTAGTGCGTTGAGGGCCTTCAGGTAGATGGTCAATAAGCCTGGTTCCTCTGGCGTGTAGAACACCTGAGGGTTGTGTGAGACACATCGCCGCTCAACAGCTGTTTGCTTTCATGAGATTTCTTTTATTTATTACCATTCTTCAAATGGGTCTGACCTCTTTGCCCATGTGCGACGTCTTGTGCAGGTGGTGTAGATCAAAGGTCCACAAGAAATGAACGGGCTTGCCCGTCAGGATGTTGGCCACAAACAATCTCTTCACGCCCACGGGGATCGCGGCACAGCTTCCCTGGATGGTAAGCCCACGCACCGGCTCCATCACCTCCACCTGGAGGTGCCGCCTCTTGAAACTCACCTGGATTGTCATATTGCAGAACAGAATATGCGCCCTGCATTAGTTTGATTAAATCTCGCTGTGTGAAAGACACATTAAGTGATAATTACATTTAAAAGTTCACAATTATTTCCTTATTTCTGCTAGGTACATTCTACTTACTGACTGAAGTGAGCAGCAAGGTCAAATATCTTCCTGGATGCCAACAATGTGCTCATATATTATCTTAAAGTGTGCTATCCACTTGACGTTACCTGGTTGTGAGCGGTGAGATTCACCATGTACGTATCCACCCGGCTGAATGTGTGGCTGTAGGTTTGGTCGGGTTGAAGTCGAACAGTGGCATCGCCGCTGATGCTCAGGATGAGTTGAACGGCCGAGCCCGCCGCCATGGAGATGGTTAAGTTCACCTTCTCACCGACCGCCGCGATGGTTTTACTCGTCCTCAGCTCCAAGCCCTGAATCTTGTCCTGAACAAAGAACTCTCTGGAAACCACCTGGCCGCTGACGTCGTTGGTCGCGTTGACACTGACGACGGCCGTTCTGGCCTCCTGGAAAACGAGAGAGGTGTTCCTTCCCAGTTCCGTTCTTCCTTTCAACCGCCACGTCCACGTCACGTCGGATCCCGTCAGCACCTCCCCCTGCAGCGAGACGTTGACCCCCGTCGCCACATAACTCTGCTCTGTCACATTCGTGGCCGTGAATCTGAGACCGGAAATGACTTCCTGGACACTGACCGTCTTGGACTGAACCTGAGAGCTAACTTCGTTGAACACTTCCACCGTCACTCGCTTGAGGCCAGGACTGATGAAGGCGTGGGTCTTCCAGTGCTGGTTCCACTTCATAGGGTCTCCATTCACAGACCAGCGGTACTGCAGGTCTGAGCCCGCGACACTCAGCACCGTCAGGTTAGTCGGAGCGTCGACCGCAACGGGGTCGTCGCTGACCTGCAGGTCCACGCCTGCAGCCGGCTCCAGGAAGTGGACGGTCCTGTTGACGGACAGCCTGCCCAGGAGGTTGGCTGCCCGCAGGAATATATTACACGGGCCCGGCCTGGAGAAATTCACCTCCACCGTCTTCCCGCTTATGTTGAAACTCGAGCTGAGGGCGTCCGGCTCTTTGATGAGGCTCCAAGTGAACGTCATGTTGGTTCCTTCTTTTACTCCCGCGTGGAGGCGGAGAACGCGGTTCGTAGCGAAGCAACGACCGTCCGATCCCGCGCGTCCGGCTCCTCTGCTCTCGCCCTCCGCCAGAATCTGCAGCCCCTCCAGCTCACGTTGGACATACAGGAAGATACTGGCTTGTTTGGCCCCCACGTCGCTCTCCGCCGTCACGCTGATGTTGAACGTGCCGACGGAGCGGAAGGTGTAGAACATGGTGTGCGTGCCCGGGATCGGGGTGCAACGGTCGCACAAGATCCAAGAAAACCGGACGCCGTCTCCCTCCTCCATTTGGGCCTCGAAGTGGACCGAGGCGTTGAGGGGCACGTTCACCAAGCTGGAGTTGACGGTCAACCCGCGGATCGCTGCGAGCACGGCGACGGGCAACGTGGTGCGATTCCTGCTGACCGTGTTGGACGCCGCCAGCGTGACGTTGTAGTTCCCACTGATGTGGAAGTTATGGAGGATGTTCTGACCCGTGAGCACATGTCCGTCTCCGAAGCTCCAGACGTAAGTGACATTGGAGGCCGTGGAGGTTGTCGTGAAGGCGTACGGCGCTTTAAGGGTCAGGTTGTTGTTTTTAGTGCCATTATGTCGGATAACGATTGGACCGATGGGCATCAACACCTCGATCCCAACACTGGTGTTACAGGCGGAGATGTTGTTGAAGACGACGACTGTCACGGTGTAGCGACCGGGGTTTTTATACGTTTTCAGGCTATTCTCAAAGCCACTGTCAAGCAGGAGGTCTTTCGTTTGACCAAAGTCCCACTGGTAGCTGTAGTTAAATTCTGGCTCGGCTCTGGCCTGGAACCGGATCTCCTCTCCAACGGCGTAGTGTGATTTCTCCAGTTTGAGGCTGACGTTCGTCAACGCCGGCTGCACACACACCCAGTCGAGGAAGCTCGCCTTGCTGGCCTTGTTTGCCCTGCTGGACAGAAGCAGAGAGAGCTGGTAGTTCCCACTTGTCCAGTAGGTGTGCGACACCCTGGGGTCGCCGCGGTGCGTCTCGTTCGGGCTCCCGTCCCCGAAGCTCCATTCGTAAACGTGAGCCGAGGCGTTACCCGACACCCAGGCCTGAAAGTTGACAGCGATCCGCTCTTGGAGACACCCGGACGGCTCCATCTTCACAACTTGGAAGACAAACACCTGCACCGGGAGGATCGTCCAGCCGGAGCTCACGGCGTTGGCGGCTGTCACGTTCACCGTGTAGTTGCCGTCTTTCGTAGCCGTGTGACACGTCGGGCTCGGACTGCGTGTAGACGGTCCCGTCTCCCATCGAGAATGTCCACGTGATGTTGTTACCTGATGCAAGGCGTGCCCGTACTGTGGTGAGGCTGTGGAGCTCTGTGGGAGAGGAGCTCTCCGCCGTTAACTCTTCGATCTCCTCGTACACGAACATCTCGGCACAAGCCTCCATGGAACTGATGGTGTTGTTGACCGATACGCAGCAATTAAACACGCCGCTCTGGGTGAAGGTGTGTGCCACGCGGCGACCTCGCAGCGGGGCAGAACCATCTCCAAGGTGCCAGTCGTAGTGGATGCCATAGGGGGAGGGCAGGGGGTGAGCCTCAAAATCGGCCGATTTGCCGGTGAGGAGGAGGAGAGGCTCCGTTTGTATATCGACGCGAGTGAGGATGCTGTAGACGCTCATGTTGATGCTCTGACTGATGTTCTCATAACGGTTGGACACCGACACCAATGCCGTGTATATCCCTGTCCAGAAGAAGAAAGGGAGCAGAAGAAAAAAGGGCGAGAAATTAGCTTTTTGTCATTGTCTCGTAGGTTAAAACTTTTTAATCTTGTGTACATTTAAACAATGTCAAACTGAACTGGCAGCATAACCCCATTAGTTATGCTGCTGATGGGGTCAATGGCTCACCTGGCTGAGAGTAAATATAGATGACGTTGTTGCTTAGAAGGACCTGATTGGGGGAGTCTGGGCAGAGCTGGGCGGGGTCGTAGGGAGGCTTGTATTCAAATTCCTCATATCCGCCGTCACCAAAAGACCATCTGCCGCACAACAGAGTACAACCATTACATGAGAACCATCAAAGAAACAAATGGGTATTAGATCTATGAATGCATTATAAACATTTATATTCGCACACGCACACACACACACACACACTGGACATAGCTGGAAAGTGGGAAACCTAGTCGGACGAGGAAATGGAGGGTTTTTGGAAAAAGGAGAAGTGGAAACTCCAACCTCAGGAAGTCTCTCTGGAACAAGCACGGTGAGTGTGGAGAGGAAAACTAAGTGAAAGAGTGCGCAATAGTTGGGAGGGGAGGAAATGTAAAAGAGGGTGGGAGAGAAGAAAGTAAAAGAGAAAGAGTGGATGAAAAATAGGGTGTGGGGGTGGGGGTGGGTTACAGAAGGAAACAGCCGAGCAGAAAGGAAAATTCTTGTCCGCAAGCTGCTCCTCTAACCGCACAGCTATAAATCCCGGGGCTCTGCATGGTGAGACGGCTGCACGGCGATTACGGCGCACGGAAGACCAAAAACAGGAGAGAAAGGAGCAAAGAGAAAGGTAGATAGAGGTGAAGAAAGAAGAAAACGGCAGTCAACACACAAACAGATCAATCTATCCCACAAAAACAGAACAATCTATCCCCCCCACTGTCAATACCGGAAGGTGGCGGCCACGGCCATGTCGACGAGCACGGAGGTGGTGAGAGTCTGCGTGGAGCCCTGAGGCACCACATCCGGCACACCCTTCACCGTGAGGTTGGCCATGGGCTGCAGCCGGTCCACCGTCACGTTGAAATGCTCCGTCAGGGTGCTGACATGGTTGCTGGCCGTCACCTGGGAAAAGATGTCACATGACCAAGAGGAAGACAGCTGGTGAGAAGTTGAAGTCTTGTACAGCACGATAGATTGTGAGAGAACACAATGAGATAATATGTTAATCCTCGTAATAATTATTTTAGGCTTAAATGCCAGATATGGTATGTTTAGACTTTCTTAAATGTGAAAAGTGTATATGCTGACAGAGGAAAGCAAGACCCTACCTCTCTGAGTTCTGGGAAACAGTTGAGGGCATTTTTAAGGATTATTATAGAGCAGCAGTTATTTGATGAAGTAGTCTGCAGATTATATATTCAATAGTACGTAATTGCATTATTAAAAAATCAGCAATCTACTGGAAACTAATGATAAACCATTCAGTTAGCCGAACCGCTTATCATTTATCACAGAGCCCATATAGGAACAAGCATTTACGCTCATGTTCACACTTATGGGCAATTTAGAGTCTGTGGGGGGAAGCCGGAGAACCCGGAGGGAACCAACACCGCCAAGGGGAGAACATGCAAACACACCCGGGCCCCTCTTGCTGTGAGCTGACAGTCCTGATGAACCTCCCAGTTAAATCTCACTCTTCAAGGGATATATTTAAATGGAAATATAAAGTCGCCTCAGGCTAAACACAAATCAAGTTGTTCCACTTGCAAAGATTTTGTGAGAGATGACCGATTAAAAAGCTTCATAACAAAAAGCAAACCATGTGTAAATTTGATAGGAAAAAAACCACATTTATATTCCAGTATGAACGGGAGCAGAAGGGACATCCGGCAGTCGGAAGAAGCTCACCGTGAGCTTGTAGGTGGCCGCGTGCTGGTAGATGACGTTGAGCACAGTGTTGTAATAGGTGAAGTACGGCTTGTCATCCACTGTCCACTTGAATGTGGGATTGGAGCCTTCGAGCACCGACGCTGTGTAGCTCTGAAAACACACAAAGACGCGACGATAAGACACCATGCAGAGTGCATCCGGTATGAGCGACACACACACACTCAGACTCTCACCACGACGGACTCCATCAACACCCTGTGCGTCGGATGCGGCTGCACCCCCAGCTCTCTGAGCGGCTCTTCCAGGCGGACGACCGCAGATAAGCCGGCCTCCGTCACATTATTACGGGCCTCCAGCTCCACCTGCACTGGACTTCTCCGCTCCTCCGCGGCCAAGATCAGATCCAGCACCGCATACAAGCTGGGCTCCGTGCCCTCGGCCCCCGACTCTGAGCTCGCCCCGGGCTGACAGACCCCTGGACTAGAGGAAAACTCTTCAGGACAGTGATGCTGGAAAGTCACACTGTGATTACTGCCACGCCGCGAGGCCGTTGTCGGGTAGCGCGAGCGGACCCGCAGCAGCAGCTGGGTGTCGTTGGGCTGCAGGTAGAAGGTGCCATTCTGTGGGGGGGGGTGGAGGATCGTCAACTCCAGAGGAGGCACCACATGAAACGGGCATGATGCCGAGGCGGGGTATGATGGTTCAGCTGAAGTCACCTGGAATTCAACAATTACATTTTTAATCAATTACCAATATAGGACAAATGCATCATTTGCACAGCAAACACTTGTATGCTGATTTATTAGCCAGTGTGAACAGAATATCTTGAATTTAAATATTGCATGCTGGGATTTGTGAAGCAGCTGTGATGTATTACCAGCAGGCTGTAGAGTCCGGCCCGAGGTAGACCAGCAGACAACTGTGGCCCCTCCAGCGGAATCTCACTGTGCCCCACATAGAGCAGCCTGATGGGGCAGACGACTTCCTCCAGCCAGCCTCCCTCGCCGCCCTCCACCCGGGCCTGGAGGTCAAGCTGCGGGGCCGAGGCATCTGTTGTCTGGCCCGTGTTGTTGATCCAGAACCACTCTGATTGGTTGAGAGCAAAGACAGGTTGTCCCCACATCGAATGTGGGGGCGATTGGCAGCGGAGGAGGGAGGCGGGGCCAGCATCGTGCTGCAGGGCGATTATATCGCCGCGGGAAACCAACAGATCCTCCAGGTGTTCTTGTACCTGGGTAAAGTAAACACGGCCTTGTTCAACCGCTGCACTTCCTTACACTGTTAAACCAAGCTGGCTGTCAACAACATGGACACTAAATAACAAGTAGATCCTCTCACCAGTATGTGTGCAGCTGGTCCTGCTGGTAGAGTGAAGACCACCTCATCCTGCAGGGTGTATCTGGGCCTCAGCGCCCCGGGGGGCAGGAGGTGACCCTGTGTGCAGTTAGGACAGGCAGATGGCCGGCAGGGACTGAGGAGGGGCAGACATCGGAGCTGGAAGGGACACCACTGCTCTAGTCGGGGGCAAGAGCGCCGCTCACTGCTCCGGGTGTCATGAGGGACACAAACAGCCACCGGGGAACACGCCGGCCCCCCACAACCTGAGACACAAGAGGTTTTAATCATTTCGTTTTCATTGAAGTTTAGACATATTATATATATAAAGACAGCCACTACTCTGCGTTTTTATTGTGTTTTCATTCAGCGAGCGACTCAGGATGCCTCAGTGTTTATCTGAACGACTCAGAAACTCTTTTGTTCCAGCAGCAGTTTGATTTTTTAATGAACACCTTCAGGTTTTTTTTAGATTTAGATTCAGCATCTTTCTGATGGTCATGTTTTATGGGTCATCTTCTGGTTTAGTTTGTTCCTTGTAGTGTGTTTCTTGTTTCTTGTTTCTTGTGCACTGTGGGCTGTTTATATTGTTGTTTGTATGACTTTTGGTGGCAAATAAGTTTCCCCACTGGGGATTAATAAAGTTTTCTAATCTAATCGGATAATATATATATATATATATATATATATATATTATATATCTATATATATATATATATATATCTATATATATATATATATATATATATATTATATATATAATATATATATAAATTATATATATATATATAGATATTGCTAATTCCTTTGAAATATGGTTGAAGAAATGGTACAATACTTGCCTCTGAAATATATTAGAAAAGAAGTATACAGTTGCAGAAAATGGAAATACTCAAGGAAAACAAAAAGTACCTCAAAACTAAATCACTTGCACCACAAGGTGAAGTCTATCCGTATATAATCATAGATCATTTTCTCTGTTCAATAACAAAAGGCTATAATTCAGGAGAAAAATAAAAAAGATGACAGAAAAAACCACGAATCTAAAGCCGAGTTGTCATTTGTGCATTAGTGGTCACTTCAAACAGACACAGAGATGAAATCTACAAAAAAAAGCCCCAAAAAAGACCTTCTGAATGTGTGTGCAGTGGGGACATGATCAACTGGGCTGATATATCCATCTCCAGGTAGGGAAGAGGTAACCTGCTGTTAGTGTCATTAATTATCTCATAATCTCATCACTTCATCTGCTCTCTGCTCCTCAGGTCTCAGTGGAAAAAACAAAAACAATAAAACACAACACAGAAAGCAGCTCAATGTTTTGTCCGTGAGCCGTGCTGCAGTTACGTGTCAGGACAGGGAGGTGACCTTCATTGCTGTGGTTGCGTTCCTCCTCTTCTTCGTTTACATTCAAAAGAGACTTTCATGTTGACCTCACCTGACAACTTCAGACAAGGTTAGTCAGAGTGTGTCTGTGTGTGTGTGTGTGCGTGTGTGTGCGCGTGTGTGTGTATGCTCTTGTCTAACTGGTAGCGTGGGGGCGCAGATGGCTTATGTTTTTCTAACACCTGCTGATACTCACCAAACAACATGCGGATATTTTTTACGTGTCAAGTGTGTGTGTGGGAGAGGGTGTGTGTCTGACTCACTGGGAAGCAGCAGGTGCAGGCCGGGATGATGACAGTGAGGTCTGTAGGTCTGGAATCGGACGTGGATTTGTGAACGGAGCTCCGGAGTGACAAACTCCAGAGAGGACAGACGACCCGCCTGGCCGAAGCTCAGAGCTGGGAACAACAGCACCTGAGAGGAGGAATGATGGAGAATCAAGACGGACACAAGGTTTAGAGGAGTATGATGAGTTAATAAATGAGGTTTAGATTTACTCTTCACCTCTATGACACCGGCGGGAGGTTGTGGAGCAGTGGGCAGAGCGGACGAGGCGCGGTGCAAAGGATTGTGGGAGGGAAACACAGCCAGGCCCACGGTGTAAACCCCTGCATCTGGAACACGCACTGGAGAGGCAGAGCAGTGCATGAGGCGAGGTGACAAAGAGAGGAGGGAGGAGTCAAGGATTTAGTAGTTTATAATGAATGAAGGCGCAGCGACAGTCAACTCTGTAACTGGTTGCTTAGAGAGAGAGAGAGAGAGAGAGAGAGAGAACAAGCAGACAGATTATCATGTGTTACTTTATGAGACTGACGTGTACCCCCTTAATAGTAATAGAAACTACTTAATATCACTCTAACGACATAAGAAGGTCTTCTATTCGATGACTCTTCAATAAATTCAAAATAAAGGCCCCACAGCCGGTTGAAAGACTTCCTGGTTGTGTATGTTCTGCATTATGTTGGTCATTTGACATCTAGAAGTGATAATCAGGCAACAAGATCATTTGTCTATTATTAAGTCCAGCTTTAAGAGCTTAAATAAATATAACGCTTGATTCTTCGACGAACGCTGTATCTACAGATAGAGGTTTCGACAAATGGCCCTGACTTTGACACGACTGTGACATTTCTTTTTTATAGAATTGCTCCCTCTCGTCTCTGTGCAGCTCGTCTGAAAACGTTATTCCTTGAAAATAAGGATTACCAGAATATTATTGCGGAAAATTAAAGAGAACGGTCTCTGGAAGCTTCTGACACGACGAGCAATTTGTGGCAATTATCAATTATCCAAGTGTCATCCAATTATAATTCTTGTGTCTTATGAATCGTTTTTGACACGAGGGGGGGGGGGGCTGTTCGCTTTTTCATTCTATGCTAGTACACTTCATTTACATGAAATGGATATCATAGTTTCACATTCCTTGCCCTCTGCTAAACCACTTAGGCCGAGAGGGATTTAGATTTTGTTTTAATTACATTTGCATGGAATTTGTGACTCATTTTTCATTTTCCTCCCCTTAGTGTGTGTGTGTGTGTGTGTGTGTGAACACACCTTGGGGGTTGTACTGGCAGACGTAGGCCCGCTTGGCGTTGCACGGGTGAGAACTGGTCTGAGCGCGCTGATCGAGGGACACGCACACGTTGCCGCGGGCGATCGTGGACCGAGGAGGCGGGCCCTCCTCGCCCTCCTGCGCAGCCGAGCCGTTCACCCAGCGCAGCTTCCCCGGAGAGTCAACGTCACTCAGGCCCAGCCACGCCCCTCTCTCCCTGGAACGAGGGAAAGATAGGCGAGACAAATATCAACACGGCGTAGCAAACCGAAAATGATAATAATTGCACGGGAAATGAAGCGATTCATACGTGTAGTTTGGAAGGAATTTATTTTTGAATCAATGTGTGTCTCTAAAGTTTCTGAATAATACCAGCTTGCCTTCAAAGAATCAATGATTGCAGGAAAGCTTGAAAATGGGCTCTGATTGAACCCCACTGGGATGTTAAGAGAGGGGATGTCAGTTATTGAGTACGCTCTGTGATTACAGGAACCCCCTGAGTCCACTAATGGACTGCACAGATTAGTTTTTTCGCTTTCATCCGTCAAGCTCTGAACTGGAAGCAAGAGGATTTTCTTTCTTTCTTTTCAAAAGAAAAGTTATGACTGTGATCTAAAGACGGACACAAGAAATTAGAGGGGGAAAAAGCGTCAAACATTTTAGACGTGTTATTTGATTCTGGGTTTCTTGGTCGTTTTCTGGCACATAAAAACATTTTCCGAGACAAGAACAAGACAAAAGGAAAAAACAAGACCTGATGATAACAAAGAGACGCTCCTTATGTAAGCTAGGGGGAGGAGAGACGTATGAGCGGAGGAGGAGAGGAGGGGATAAGCTCCATCTGCAGCAGGTTTTTTTTCTTCTTTTATCCATTTTGGCCTACGAGGGCAGGGCCTCTGCCCTCACATCAACACACACACACACACACACACACACACTCCTGTGGACTCCTCCCTGGGTGTTAGAAGTTACAATGCAGCTGTGCTTTTACAGATGTGTTTTTTTGCAACCCTCTCTGACCCAAACACCAAAGCCAGCGGCTTTCGGACCGACACAAGTCCAGAAACTCTCCCAACGAAGTCAAACCAAATTCAGAGGACATCACACAAACGGACGGACGGACGTACAGGGATGGAAAAAAGCTATAATATTTCTGTGAAAAGAGGCACAGTTATCATGACTCGGTCTTTGGTCACGGTGACAAAGAACTAATAACAAACAAACCAGAGAAGATACTAAAAGCAGAAAACTTAAAGGCATGAAGTTCAGGAACAATAAATTATGACAAATGAAGTGCTGCCTTTAAAAAACACACGCATACACATCCAAACCACGTACTTTGTGATGGTCAGTCAGTGAACGCTCCACATCTGTTGTGAGTCTCTCACAATAGTCGTGCGCAGAAAGTGATATGAGAACAAAATCTCTTCTTTTTATGTTCGCATCCACAATCTGTTCTTATTTTGTTAGTAGCCGTTGTTCCGTGATATTCACCAATGTTTGCATATTTCTGCTCTTCTCTTAAGTATTTTAAAAGTGGTCGAGAGCACTCTTACCAAGATAAGGAAAAATATTTTGTCTCATTTTCACAGACCACAAACTGTCAAACAGAAGAAAACATTACATTTGAGGAACATGGGGAAATTAATATCATACTGTATACTCAAATTTAGATTAGAATAATTTTATTGATTGGAATATTAATTAAATAAGATGTTATTGGTCCATTGATCCTTCAATGATATTGAGTCTGTTCGGCTTCTTCTGTATGGATGTTCTCCTAAGCGTATAGAGGATTCTGTATTGCTGCTTAAGATTATTTAATCGTACCTCAATGTCACTCCCGCTGCTACTGTTGTTCTTCTGAGACATATTTATATGTCTCAGAATATATATATATGTATAATATGTATAGTATAATTTGTATAATATATATATATGTCTATATGTATTATTATATTTGTATTATATTTGTTTGTGTGTGTGTATATATATATACATATATGTTTCATTTTATATACCGGTACATATATATATACTTCATTTTGTATTTTATATTTTACTTGTATACATCTCTATCTTTTATCTCTGTTTTTTATATTTTATATTTAATATTTTATTCTCGTGTGTTTAGTTTATTGGTGCTGCTACTGTGACGACAAATTTCCCCTTGGGGATTAATAAAGTATATATCTATCTATCTATATCTATATTTTTTTATGGTATAATAATAAAAAAAGAGTTATTGCACACAACACAACACCAGCGGTTAAAAAGAGTTTAGGGGGCGTTATTCCAAAAATAAACAATCTGCCTCAGCGTCTAATTTTTTGTGGGTTCAAATGGGGAAAAAGCAGTTTAAAAACCGTTCGGTGCATCTGGAGACTTGACTTCTCGTATTTCCTCCCTGAAGGTCCCAGTGAAACTGTGAGTGAAAAGGGTGTGACAGAATCTTTGGGCGATGTGGATTCAAATCCAATCCTTCACATTTGATTGGACCGCTGAATTATGGGAGGCTTCAAATGTAACCCAAGAGGACTGTGTAATCTAAAAGGGTTACAAAATAAATATAAATCCTTTTATCTGAACACAGGTAGTTAATTAAGAGGAAAATATAAGACGCCTTTTAAGAGAATGTGAGGCCCATCGTGATCTGTCAGCACCTGACAACATACAGAGCTATTTAAAAGAACAACAACAGCACAATTCCCCACACACACACACACACACGCTGAGAGCTCCTTTCTGCAGCCCACACCGACAGAAACACTCACTGTGTGACTTTGGGGGCCAGCAGGTTACGCAGCACGGCGCTCCGGACTAACGCCAGGTCCCCGCCGCGCTCTAAACACTGCTGGCGAGCGTCCGTCCAGCTCGACTCCCCTGGAACGATCTGGAAGCAGCGTGACGACTCGGCGTGGTACACCCCGTCCTTTGGGCAGTAAGGGGAGGCTGGCACAAAGAACATTCACAGGATTTATCGGATGTTTTAAAGTCACACTTGCACTATTATGGAAAGACACAATGGTTATTGTGTTGCTAAATCTGACAGAAAAGCATGAATTTTAAAGCTTTTAAAATAATATACGACTGCTTATTATACACACTCTGGGTTAAAAACTGCTGGGTTAAACATAACCTAATTGGGACAACAGTTTTTAGTGTGTATGTCTTTACATATTGTAATGCACAAAAAGTTCAGAATTCATCCCACAATACACACACACACACACTCTCCAGTACTGTACAAACAAGAAGTGCACTTATTCAGTTGGAGACGGTCTCTTTAAAAGACATACTAACATTTAGAAATTGGAAACACGGATGTGTGAAAGGGGAAACAATACTAGAGGACACAACATTAAATAAAGATGCAATGAGTTATTAACTATTGTGACTTTTTTTCTCAGTAGTTTGTCCATCTGCACCTCCATTTCCATTCAAATCAAATTATTTAGAAAAAAGAAGCTGATGAGAAGTTGAGGCAAACACGAACAAGACAATAAAATACAAAAGATGTCGATGAATGGAAGGAAGATAAAAAATTTAAAAAACATCAATGACTTTTCAAGACAAAGCTGTCACACACCTGTCACGCATGATTAGATTATTAGGAAGCATATATATACGATATATATGATAATTCAATGAAACAATTAACTCACAATTCACAACAACCCCAATAATAGATGTGACTGTGGAGTTCATGAGATATTTAACCTGTTAACTCCCACAGAGAGCCACAGGGCTCATGGCTGTTGATTATAGGAGGAGTTTAGAGTCACTCAGCATCCGTTTGATGATTAGTTCATTAGTGTCATTTGGTGTATCTTACCTTTGGCAACCTGGACGCCGTCCTTTAAAATCTTCCAGTCTACATTCAGGCCGTCTGCACCCCAGCTGACGAGTGTGATCTCTAGGCTCCTATTGGCCACAGCGAGAGGGGGACAGCGCAGCTCCAGTTGGGGAGGAAGTGTCACGGTCACTTCTCCGCGTGCTGTACGTACCTGAACACATCGAAATATGCATCATATTAAAATCACATGGAATTAAGTAAAAAAACTGTTTTAAAAAACCCATAAAAATAGTTCAATGCTGTTCTCCCTCACCTCCTTGTGTCCGGCCCAGGCCACCAGACTGACTGCGTAACGTCCCGGGAGTCCATATTTGTGAGTTGCCGTGGTGACCCCTGTCTCTGTGGCGTTGACTCGGGGCGACAGGTCACCGAAGTCCCAGGACAGCGTGACCGGCGTGACGGAGGACGCGGCGGAGAAGCGCACGCCGTCGTGGACGCTTTGCAGCGGGAGAGTCTTCAGCGAGACGGCGAAGTCCACCGCGAACACGTCGTGAGCCAGAGTCCAGCCGCAGTCCTGTTTGTGCATAGAGGGAAACCGTGTGAGGAAGAGGAGGCTTCTGTGTGAAAGAACCGCTCGGATTCACAAATCAACACATCTGGATTCCAGTTTCTTCTCTTCGAACTCGGCTTCCACCCTGGAGTCTTTGTGAGTTCACGTCTCAAAGGATCCATTGGACCTGGTTGTGTCTGATGTCTCCAGCCTGGTGACGCCCCCCCAGGTCATAATGTGTTTATGTAACTATGGTATGCTTCCTTCTGGTCACATGACATCTATTGCTTCTGTCCATCCTGGAGAGGGATCCTCCTCGGTTGCTCTCCTGAAGGTTTCTTCCCTTTTTTCCCCTGAAAGGGTTTTTTCTATTTCTTTGGAGTTCTTCCTGATCCGATGTGAGGTCAAAGGTCAGGGATGTCGTATGTGTACAGATTGTAAAGCCCGCTGAGGCAAATTCGGAATTTGTGATATTGGGCTATATGAAATAAACCGAATTGAATTCAAATTCTCTTCAGTTGCTGTGTTCAGAAAGCCCTGGCGGAAAAAGATTAATCTGAGGATGTAGGGAAGTCGTTCAGGCCACAGAAGGAAGTTGTTGGCAGGTCATAGACGGTTATCGTAGAGGAAATCCTGAAGGCTGTGTTTACAAAAGAAGGCACAACCCAAGAGGCGGGACTAGCGCTCAAAGGAGCTCTTTGACGGCCGACGTTCTTTGCAATGGTGACACCGGGCGCCGCCGCATACCTTCATGACGTTGGGGTTCGTACAGGCGGCCGAACACTGAGATTCGCTGAGGAAGTTTGGCCCCGAGTTTGTGCTGCAGAGGCACTCCTTCTTCGCCCCCAGGCCGCCGTAGCGGTGCGACGCGGCGAAGCACACGCTGTTGCACTGCTCGCGCGTGAAGTTCCCGGGCGTGGAGGACGAGAAGATGACGAGCTCGCTGCGTCCCCCTCCCCCGCTGCTGCTGTCCTCGAGACAAGCGGCGTCTGGGGAAGAAGGAAAAGGCGTTCGGTCCAATGCGGTGCAATATATATTACAGAAACGTGAATCGGTATCAGACCTTCTCGGTCATAACCAGCGAAATAAATCAAACGAGGATCAACTCTCTTCCAACACCAAGAACAAACCTCCATTGTAACACCCTGGGAGGAGGAGGAGGAGTCCACAGGAGGGTGTGACAATGTTTTGTCGCGTTCTTTTTTTCTCCCAGTGAAACTGAATCAAATCAATAAAACTAAGTAAAAAAAAAAAAAAAACTACTATTGAATACTTTTATTATGCATTTTCATGGATTCATTATTTTGACCAGTTTTCTACAACAGTTCACCTGCTTGAGGTCTCTCTGTGAGCTTGCTAGAGATACACTACCGTTCAAAAGTTTGGGGTCACCCAGACAATTTTGTGTCTTCCATGAAAACTCAAACTTTTATTTATCAAATGAATTGAACATTTCATAGAAAATATAGTCAAGACATTGACAAGGTTAGAAATAATGATTCATATTTGAAGTATTAATTTTGTTCTACAAACTTCAAGCTCAAAGGAAGGCCAGTTGTATCGCTTATATCACCAGCATAACTGTTTTCAGCTGTGCTAGCATAATCGCACGGGTTTTCTAATCAGACATTAGTCTTCTAAGGCGATTAGCAAACACAATGTACCATTAGAACACTGGAGTGATAGTTGATGGAAATGGGCCTCTATACACCTATGGAGATATTTCATTAGAAACCAGACGTTTCCACCTAGAATAGTCATTTACCACATTAACAATGTATAGAGTGTATTTTTGATTAATTTAATGTTATCTTTATTGAAAAAACAGTGCTTTTCTTTGAAAAATAAAGACATTTCTAAGTGACCCCAAACTTTTGAACGGTAGTGTACTTCATGTTAGGTCCAGGAAGTCCCTCAACTAGTTCTATGATGGCGAGCATGAACCTGAAAGGACAGGACTCCAAACAGGGAACTTTTTTGTGATTGTCATTTTCGTCGTGAGCGTCCAGCGGTTTTCGTACCGCAGGTGAGCAGGCTGACGTTGAGGAGGGGCTGGTGGCGCAGGTTAGGAGGGTGGTTGCACAGCATGGCGTCCGGCCGACGGACTCGCACGCCGTTCTCCTGGAGCCAGCTGACCAGCCGGAACAGCTTGCAATCGCAATCGAAGGGGTTACCGCTCAGGTCGCTGGAGGAGAGGAGAGGTCAAAGGGGATCAGTCACGGTGAAACATGACAGAGATTAACCTCTCACACACATCACAACAAAAAAACACACACAAAAGTTACACATTTCAGCTTTGCTTTCAAATAATACTTGGAAAAATACACTTTTTGCTGACTCATCCGAACAAAAAGTTTTGAAATACACCTTTAAATTAAAACAAAATGATGTGTTCAGTTGTTGTGACTATGTACAGGTGTGCAGTACATAGTGAGGTACAAAACGCTTTAAAAAGAGAGGTCTTCACAGTCACTGATCTCATCCTGAAAGTATTCTTATTATTTGTATTACGTTCCACGCTGTCTGTAAATGTCCTTATCATCTGATTAATCATCCGACATAACCATTTAGCTTCATTACACACTTTAAAGGAATATTATGCAGCTGTGTCCGTTCGTCCCAAGAGCCACGCGGAGCAGACGGGACGAAGCCCCGCGGAGACATTCTTTAAGAACCCGGCCCTGCTCCTCCTCCCCGGTCGAGAGGAGGTGCACGGCCTTTATTTATTTATATGTACTTTGCAGCGTAACTGCCGTGAAACACTCAGAAAACTCAGTTTTATTTCAATGTTTCACTGATTTATTCAAACTAATGCCGCTGCTTCTCTTTATTCACTCAACAGCTCGCTCGGCCATCGCCTCTCTCTCTCTCTCTCTCTTTCTCTGTGTGTCGCTCTCTCCTCTTTCCCCCTCTCTCTCTCTTTCTGTTTCTCTCTGTCTTTCTCTGTCTCTCTCTCTCTCTGTGTCTCACTCTCCTCTCTCCTCCTCCCCCCTCTCTCTCTCTCTCTCTCTCTATTGTGGACATATCCTCAATAATTGTTGAAGAAAATTGAAGAGAACTTGTCTCTCATCGAAAGGCTCAGAGAGGAATAATTCACCGTATCATCTACGTTCATAAATGCGGTGGTTGACAAGGTAACCGCCCATAGACCTGCTCCACAGCCATAGTGATAAATCTTTAGAAATATTCAGTAATACACAATAAGACGTCTATGTTATCGATTATTCTGTTAAATTACACTCCGCTCAAGAAGAGAACTTGTCCTTCATCGAAAGGCTTAGAGAGGAAACATTGCTACTCACTACCTCCCACTGACATACAGCTTCATTCATCTTGTGTGCAATTAGATGTGTATGCTTGTTTGAGCCAATGCATCTTAATATAGTCTAATTATATTTGATACATCATCATATTTCTATATTTATTGGAGGGACAAGAGACACAATGATGACATAGGATTACTTACATTTGAGTTAAATTGCAGAGGTTGTCACATATTCGTTCTTCGATGGCGGTGATGAGGTTGTTGCTCAGATCGCTGATGGAAACAGAAGATACAAATCACTGTTTTGACATTACAACATTAAGTCTTTAGTCACTTTTTTTTTTACTGCACCGGTTTGTGGCAATTACTAAAATATTGTCATTTTGGCAAAATGAGTGATACGTGCGGTGGGAATTGACTCTTAAAGGCATTAATTGAGTCACCAGATGAATAAAGATATAAAACTCTTTTTTTCCTACATTATTATCTGATTGTAAATTGCGGTCGTCATGCAAAACAACTTTTAGATTTGTGTTGATTAAAGAAGTGGACATTCCTACGTCATAGAAAAAACCTTTTAAAAATATATAACTCAATATAATAACATATTAAATAAGTAATAAAAAAACTACTAAATCCCGAACAACCAAAGTTCTGAGTATAAAATAGCATTCAGGCTTTTGATGTTTTCTCTCCGCTTTGTTTCCAAGCTGCTCTCTTTCTTTTTCTTTCCTCCTCTCCTCCCTTTTCCTCATCCACTCGTTTCCTCCTCCCTCCCTCTCTTCCCTCTCCAGTAGGCTACATAATGGGGCCGTTGTGTGGTGGTTTTTGGAAGGAACTAATGGAAACCACCAGAGTCCTCTCTTAACACACACACACACACACACAAACCATGTTTAAGCGCCCATTAAATGGGTGGAAGAAAAAAGGTAATGGATGGAGGAAGGGAGAGATGGAGGAGGGTGGTGGGAGGTTCAGTGGGAGCCTGGAGCGGTAAGCTGTAATTGAACGTAATCGTGCTGTGATTGGTGTGTGCGCGTCACTGTGTGGGTATGTGTGTGTGTGCAATACAGTGTGTGTGTTTCTTAAACTCTCTGGTCCAGCGAGCTCACTCCAGGGACGTCTGCTTGTTTAAATCCAGACTAATCCGAGCATTTCTCCCACAGCTTTCTTTTTCATCTTCCTCATTCTCCTCTCCGTCTGGGGTTCTTCTTCAGACTTCGTACTCACAGGATTGACAGCGGCCCGCAGCAGAAAACTCCTCTGGGGAGAACATTGATCCGGTTTCCTTGAAGATACCTGAAAGATAGATAGATATAGAGATACTGAGATCTAGAGATATCTGGATTAAAACACAGATTTGCACTTCAGTGGCACTTAACCCTTGTGTTGCCTTCGGGTCATTTTGACCCGATTCAATATTTAACCCTCCTGTCGCCTTCGGGTCAATTTGACCCGATTCAATGTTTAATGTCGGTGTTCTTTCGGGAGTCAACAAACAAACATAAAGTACCTCACACTTAAACTTGGAAAACAATATTAATTCTAATAATTTTCTGGAGATTTTAATAGCTGGGGTCATATTGACCTCAAGGGTAAAATATGTTAGTAAATATAAAGGTAACAGGAGGGTTAAACATTGAATCGGGTCATATTGACCCGAAGGCGACAGGAGGGTGAAACATTGAATCGGGTCAAATTGACCCGAAGGCAACACAAGGGTTAAATAGCTCTTATTATGGTACTTTTGTCGTTCGACTATGTTGAGGAAATGTTACTTTCTGTATTCTTGTTGTTCTTAGTTTGTACTCTAGGTTGAATGCACTTATTGTAAGACGCTTTGGATAAAAGCGTCTGCTAAATGACATGTAATGTAATGTAAAGATACATATATAGTCAAATATATAGACAGAGATATATTTGAAGAGACCGAGGTGGACTAGTGCCAGTGAGATGTTTGTGGCTGCAGGAGTCAATACTTTCAAAGCGGTTTTAAGAAATCTAATGTACAAGTTTATCTGCCGGGTTGATGACTCAGAAAATGAGATCATCATGTTTTTATTAAATATAAAATTCAGCACTACACGCTACCAGTCCCAGCTGTGGATACACTGGTACAGCTGTCTATTTATAATGCATGTGTAGTCTTTAGTGTTTGTTTTTTACTTTGTGATTTTGTGTATTTTATTATATTTGAATGTTTTGTACTATCTGGACTTTGAGTCTGTAATAAAAGGTTGATCGATTGATTGATTTACAAGATATCTTAATGATTGTGTATATATATATATAGAGAGAGATATATTGGATATGGGTAAAATGGCGTGAACACAAACATATTCTGCCGTGCATACTCACAGCTCTCGGAGGCCAGTGAGACGTTCTAGCAGGCTGGTGTCGAGGGAGGAGATGTGGTTCTTGGAAAGATCTCTGAGGGAACAAACCAACATGTCCACGTTTAAAATGCATGCCAAAATGATTGCAGACAGACACACACACACTCACAGGCGCTGCAAGTAATCGACCGTATGATGTGGATGTTTAAGTGCTGGGGAAACGTGATGAGATCAAAGGAGTAGAGGAGATAAATGCCACACGGATAGAGGTGGAGATCAATACAACCAGAAACACATCAATATGACGTAGATGTGCCAAAGAACACAATACTAAGAACAATGAAGGATGTTCTGGTTAATATATATATTTTTCACTATGATACATGATAATACAACATCACATAAACCTGTTTGAGATGTTCTTTTGTCTTTTGTTCATTCAGTCAATGTGCTCACGAGTCAGAAGTATTTTTATTTTTTTTGCCTTTAGTCGAGAGTGACAGAAATTGTCCCCAGATGATTTGTGTGTGTGTGTGTGTGTGTGTGTGTGTGTGTTAGACCATATAGCTACCAAGACCCTTCAACAGGTAACAGCCAATTCCTTAATCAAAAGAATGAAACTCTTGTATAACATTCGGGGACCCCCTGAGGCCGATGTTCTTTCCTCGTATAGCAAACACAAGATCCTACATTTCCCATAATGCAATATCAAACATGTGTATGCCCCTCCCTGCCTTGTAAGTGCCAACTTCTTTCAAATAAGCCTCTAGTTTGAAAAAAAGTCGCACATCCCGTGCTGATGACATCACTACGCTGTCATCAGGGTTAAATCATGTCACAGACTTCCTCTACGTTTGTTTGTATATTTAAAAACATTCAAAATATAGAAATGCTAAATGAAATTGCCTTAAAAACTTTCTCCAGGTAGCATATGTATTACAGGTGACAATCATAATAGACCTTTTGAATAGTATGACACTGCTATATATTGATTGGCCCCGGCTTATATGGGTGGTCCATATGGAAAATACTGATTGATTAGAGAAGAAGTGATTTCAGGAGTCTTTTAAAATGCTGTCAAGACATGATTTTTTTTTTTTTAAGTCAGATAATTACATATTTAGGTGCATATTATGTACTACAGTGCAATATACTAAACTAAAATTGTATATTTACAAGTTACAACTATGAATAAACATAAATATAATAAATAATCTGGAGATGATTCGTTAAGAAACCTAATTGAAGAAATAGAGACTGAGAAGAATGTCTGCGATGTTCACAACGGATCCATACCAGAGCAGGTTGGCTCTGTTCAGGGATTCTATTTACGTCTTTTTTCAATCCTCGGTTCTGTTTTCACACACGGGAGGAACAATCGATCACTTCATGCTCACATTGTTCAACATAGCAGAGACAAGAAGAAGGAAGGGGAGGAGACAGATGAAGAGAATCATCAGACGGGATTCACTTTGATACGTTACATAATCTCAGGGATGTGTAATTCAGAAACGTCCTGTATTTCTTTACGTTACTTTCAAATTGACAAATGTGAGGACTAAAAATGCAGTTGAGACAGAATCAATATAATTTCAGGACAATTGCATTTTTTTGTTCCCCAATTGCAACTATAATTGTGAGGTTATAAATATTTATAAATTGGCAATACATTTAATCTGCAATAAACTAAGACCAGTTTATAGTAGGATATGAACACAGAAACTAAACACTCTCTACTCATCACCGGGAGTCAGTGAAGCACCGGCAGAAAAGCTTGTCAGGAAATGAGAAAACTGAATTGGTTGAACCGAGGAGAGAGGAGGGAGGGAGTCGAGCGCCGGACAGCGGCTTCGGGATCCTGAGTGTGCCTCTCACTGTGTGTGAGAACGAAACAAAGGGGAGAGAAAAAAGACTGCCAGTGGACCTGTGTGTGTGTGTGTGTGTGTGTGTGTGTGTGTCACAGATCAAGTGTGTTCATTTTACACTAATTCCAATTTTAAAAATCAAAGTCTAAGAGAGGGAAATGTGTGTTTGACTGTATGGGAATGCACACCCCGTTCTCTCTCTTTCTTTTATTTCTTTCTTTATGTGTGTGTGTGTGTGTGTGTGTGTGTGTGTGAACAGAGCAGGACGCCCATTCCCAAAAGGAAACATCTGTACATTCCAGACAAGCTGTGTAAGAAAGATGGAGACAGAGAGAGAGAGAGAGACAGAGCCACAGAGAGAGAGAGAGAAAGAGACAGAGAGAGAGAGACAGAGATAGAGAGAGCGGGAGAGACAGACCGACAGACAGACAGAGAGAGAGAGAGACACACACAGAGCGAGAGAGCGAGCGAGAGAGACAGACAGGGAGAGAGAGAGAGAGAGATCTGCTAAACCCATCAGCAGATGAAACAGGACAACACTGAGGCCTCCTCTCTAAAAGCTGATCAGTCACACATTCGGGTGACACCTCGCCTTTTGTGATGATCTCAACGTCAACGCCAAAATCTAACTAACTACACAGAAACGTGTCTTTGACCTCACGGCCGACGCCTCGTGGACAAGAGGGGATCAAGTGGAGAGAGAGTATTTATGTGTGTGTGTGTGTGTGTGTTTAACATGACCATTTAATGTGACCTTCACTATGTCTATTAGTAACAAGCTCCCGTTCTCTCAGCTACCTCTTGACACACAAGGTTTTACTGAAACACACACACACACACATGCAGCAGACATATGGTTCTGTTTTACTAACGGTGTGGCCAATGATCTAACCACTCCTTATAAGGCCTGTCTGGTGCCACTTATTCTGAGCTGGAGGATGAGAACACACACACACATATACACACACACACAGTCCTCATTGACTACTCTGTGCTTGGGCAGCGGGAGCGACAGAGGAGGAGTGGGTACGGGCTCTGGAAAGTAAAAAATAAATCTGAAGAGAATGAGCGATGGAAGAAACTAAACACAAAGTAAACCACAGGACGAGATTTATATATCGGCTTCACTTCTTCCACAGGCACAAAAATAAGAAGAGAAAAAAAAATAAGTTTTGTGAGGCGAACTGTGATGTAGGTCTAACGGCCGGACAGCTCGGTATCTGCTGTATCGTGGTGGCGAAGTGGTCCAAGTCCCCGTAAGTGAAGGCCAGCGCTCCTCTAACCCACTAAACACAGGCTGCTCTGCGGCGGCTTTCATCCCCCTCAGCCTCCCTGCCCGACTCCTCCGTTGCTCCCTCCCTCTCCCAGTCACTTCTCCAAATTCCTCCCCCCCCACACTTTTTTTCCCCCCCTCCACCGCTTTGTTTATGTTTCGAAGGCTGGACAGACGTACACAAGTCTGACGAGAGGGGCATGCGGGATAAAAGCAAAGGAGGGTTTAAGGATGATGGAGTCAGAGGAGAATAAGGCAGATGTGAAGGGAAAGCAGAGGATGTGTGAGTGAGCGACACGGGCCAGGTCTGGAGAACACTGTGGGCGCCCGTCCTAGCTCGGCCAGTCTCCTGCACACTGCTCTAACCTCCTCTCTTCCCCTCTCCTCACTTCTCCTCTCCTCTCGTCTCCTCTTTAGAACATTCTGTCCATTTTTCCAGCTGCTGCCACCTGGATCGTCTGGTGTCCAGCTGGCAAGTGCAGCGGTTTAACACACACACACTCAAAGACCAATGTACAGACGTACACACAAATACACACACACACACACACACACACACTTAAATGCTGTCACTTAATGCAAGAGTAAACAGAACTTCTGTAACACTGTCTCGTTTTCTGGTAAATGTGTGAGACCAACACATCGCTAAGTCCTAAACTTTGGGCCGCATTGAGAAATGGCTTCAAAAAGTGAATTCATTTTGTATTAATTAAATTACACATAATTTCAATGACAGAAATTGAAGGTGGTGACTATATTTTATTGACATTTACTGCAAAAAGTCATGACATCATTTAAAATAAAATACAAAAGTCCAGTTTGAGTTTTCTTAATTTTGCAAACACTAGAAGACTCTACTTCTACTTGTCTTGCTTCATTTACAACATCGTAGACCCATCTTCCACACATTGATGCAAGAAGGTAAATAGGATATAATCAAATTTAGCACACAAATATAATAAATTAAAGTTTATAAACGTGTATTTAGTTGGCAATTTTGTAAATACCTTAGTGTATTTATAAATCATACACATTTACTGAAACAATTTGAACAAAATAATAATGGATATCCAGCTTCCTTTTGTCAGCCTCCACTTCACTCTAAATATTCACGGCATTCATTCTCACACTACATGCTGTTTTCTATAAGAGTTATGGCATATGTGTTTGTGTGTTTGCATTTATAATACATCATCTGGTCCCTTCAATTCACATTTGACTGAGGCGTGCTAGTTCAATGTTAATGCTTTAATGCAAACATAATTTATTTTATGTCAAATATCAAGTGAAAACATGAATAAACTGCTCATTAATACTAATTGTTCACATTTTTATTTGTATTTATGGCAGGATGGTGGACCAAAGTTTAAGCTTGAAACCTGAAGCAGACTTTGTAGTTGCTTCGTAGCAGTGGAGACAATAAATTAAACCCAAATGTTGTGTAATTCATGAGCAAAGAAAGCAAAGTCAAATATGAAATATGTTTTTATCAACGCTCAGCTTATATCTTCAAGCAGTAGAGACAAGATGACATGATTAAGACCTCATGTATAGTATTTAAAATCATGCATTTGTCAACACACCTCTTGTGGAGACAATCTTTTTATTGTATATTTATTTTAGCTCTCTGGTGAAATGGATGCATAGAGCATATTCAAACTCAACGAGAACAGGAAGTACAAATCAAAAAACAAGCGCTTTCTGCCCCGAAAGGGAGGTTTGTTGAGATTTCTGGCAGAAACTTCTCTCATGTGCAGTCTCCAGCTGTGAGAGCAGTCCCACAATGCAATGCAACGTGAGGCCGACAGCTTTGCTTTGAGCAACATGCCAACAGGCTCATGTTGTGATGCTAATACTGTGATGTTAACACTGTGATGCTAACGCTGTGATGCTAACGTTGTGATGCTAACACTGTGATGCTAACGTTGTGATGCTAA
This sequence comes from Pseudoliparis swirei, assembly GCF_029220125.1. Classification (NCBI taxonomy): domain Eukaryota; kingdom Metazoa; phylum Chordata; class Actinopteri; order Perciformes; family Liparidae; genus Pseudoliparis; species Pseudoliparis swirei. The sequence continues at coordinate 22,269,058 of NC_079411.1, forward strand.
GCAGGTATAACGTCTTCCAAGGCTGTGTCCGAAAGCTCCTCCTCGTTACCTCATTCACTTAATGCATTGACATTTAGCGCCACAGCCCTTGTTTTTGCATCTATATAATGCAAAGCATTGCATTGTGGGATTTTAATGAAGGTTAGTCTTTTCCCCTATAGCCTTTTTAGAGCACTATAGAAGCTATTTGCATGAATCTACTCATAATTTAGATGCTTTGGAAATAAAGTGCAGAGGGTAAATGTTGTCGCATAGCCTATCTTCTCCATTTTAATTGGGTGTGTTAGCATGCACATTTATCTTCTTCTTTTTTTTCGATGAAATTTTACGAAATCACCAAAGTAACAATCGTAGGAGAACTTGAATGTCTGTACCAAATTGAGGAGGTATATTAGTCTGGGATGAAAAGATGGACCGACTAAGTGACCCACCGACCTTCCAATCACAAAGCCCCGTTGCTAGCATAGCAACATATTTAAAATGTATCTAGGAATAGCAATAAGTGTCAATCTAGTGTCTTTTGATGACCTTACCAATGCCACACAGACATGGTGATGGCCTTCCTTGTTCTTTTTCTGAGGGGCTTAAAGATGGGAGGAGCAGGGGTGATTACATGTAAACAGCAGATCAACTGGTAAAAATGAAAAGATAAACACAGACGAACAATGTTTCCATTTTTTAAAAACAAAATCATGTTAGCGCTGCTGTGTAAACAGTGACAAAGTTTATATGTACATTTAAAGCCTTGCATCTACGCAGGGTTTGTATGCATTTGGCCCGAAGCAACTGGGCTGTGTACGCAGGACTGTAGTCGAAATTATTTCATGTTTGTAAAAAGGCAAAAATACAAAATAACCGATGCAACAAGTGAAACAGAAAGAGCAGTGAGAACGCGAATGAAGTATGTCAGCAGGTAAAAGAGCCTCCGACACCATCGAGACAAGCAAAGCCCAGAGGTCGCCATAAGCCAGTGAAAAGACTCCTTTGGCTCAGCCCAGGAGCGAGGTAATCGCAACTTCATCTTTTGATCCCTTCAATGTGCTCTCTGCTCTTTCTGATTGTTTTTACTTGTATTTTGCCGTTTCATGTGTCGCTTGATCCTCTGTGAATAAATCGGAGGACGGATTTTCATTATTCTCGTGATCATGTTTCAGTTGCATTTTTCTCAACTGTGAAAAAAGTTACCGTCAGTCCAAAAATGACACGGGACATATTCCTGCTTAGCAAAAAAAGTTCCATCACTTGACAATGCTAAATTAGCTTTTTAGTTACATATTTAAATGATGGTGTGACTTTGAATGAAAATGTAACCCACTACCGACTTGCAGCATCTTATTCTGGCAGGTTTTAAGTCCATATTTAGAGGAAATATAATTAACAATACTTGTTTACTTACTTTCAGCTTTAAAGGCCCTGGTTGACATTTAGATACCATATTTTACTGCAAAGCACGCATGCACGCACACACACACACACACACACACACACACACACACACACACACACACACACACACACACACACACACACACACACACACACACACACACACACACACACACACACACACACACACACACACACACACTCTGTTTCACTCTGACCACCACCCAGTCCAAAGGGTAACATTTCATGAAACAAGTAAAAGAAAAATAAAGCTAATCAAGATCTAATCTTTCATTTAAAATGTGTTGTTCTTCTTTCCTAAAATGCTATGCAAAGACAATCCAACACAATAATAATTGGGGGCTTCTTTGCAACTGTAAGCATACTTATTTGTGTTTTCAGAGTTGCTTGGCAGTATGCTAAATTTATCTCTACTTCATTACCAGAAAGCCAACAAGACAAATTGGCTGAATGGCGCACAGCTACATACTTCATTAGACTGCACATGAGATGTCATTCAATTTATTTTTATTGTAGGTCATAGGTTACATTTATTTATGTTATCTATGTTGTTTTTTAGATTGTTATAAGTTGCATATATATATATATATATATATATTTTTTCTTTTTCTTCTTTCTTATGTTTGCTCCTTGTCTTTCTATTTAATTGTGTTCTGTTTGTTTATAACATCTTTGAGTGTCTAGAATATTTATATAGATACATTGGAAGTATTATTATTACATGTCTATATTCTACATGTGGGCCATTTTTCTATGCGCCATGAGTGCTACTTTCTTCTTGAAGTGATACTCCATCTTCTCAGTGTCCAACACTCTCTTGGTGTGAACAGAGGCTGTAAAGGTGGCGTGAAATGTGTCAGTCTCAATGGATTCCTCTCAGAACGTTTCAAACCGCTCCCCCAGCATAACAACACACGTTTCCACTGTCCAGCAAAGTGCAGCTAAACCATAAAAGCTGTATGATGCTCTTCCTTATGTATTTTGCATTATGCTGCAAAAGTGATTCGATGGATATGTTTTTACAGTCACTATCTGATTCCTCTCTTAATTCTATATTTAAAAGACACTGCTGCTGTTCTCTGGCAAAGATCACGTCTATACTGCATGTTCTGATCACTTTACAGAAGAGGTGTTGTACAGTTATTTATGTCAAACCCTCTCTGTATATCGTAGTGCATGAACAGTCTAATTAACATGTACTTGTTTTTTATTTAACAGCATACGTTTCTCACTGTCAAACACTTGCTTTAAACTATCTCACATATTTGATCCCACGTAACCCTGTTAGTTCCCAGTCTGTATATCCGTTTCTTTGTTAGGCTTCTCTATCTGTGATCACACAACACATCTGGCAAAGCTTCGGTGGGAAGAGATAGAGAGCGAGCGATGCGAGTGTTGCTCACATGCAGACGGAGGTCTGTCACAGAGACGCGTGTTTTGTGGCAGTCGTCATAGTGTTGGTGTCGGCAGGTGTGAGCTAAAAGAGGGAGAGAGAGACGAGTGCTAAAAAGTAAACAGAAGTTTAAGAAACCTTCAAAAGCAAAATACTAACACACACACACACACACATACACACACACACACAAACAGGCCTTCTCGAGAAAATGAGTTCCTTCTTCAGTCTGTGCAATCACCTCCAATTCTTAAATGAGTTCATAATAACCCAAGACATTTATGTTACCAGCAGTTAAACATTGCTAAGTGCATGGGCACACACACACACACACACACACACACACACACACAGAGAGGAGGAGAGCATGGGAGCTGTCTCGTCTTCTTCTCCTCTCCCTGTTCCTTCCCTGAGGAATGTCTGTGCTTCTGAGAGTGATGTCATGAGTTACGATCGCCATGGTAACACAACACATTCCCTCCTCGCATATGGCTGGTAGATTCAATCTTTCCTTTCCCACTTCATTAAAGCCTGTGTGTGTGTGTGTGTGTGTGTGTGTGTGTGTGTGTATGGGTTGTAGGGATGCTAATCACCTCTGGAGGAGGAGAGGAACAGAGGTAGGAAAGGCACACAAAAAGTCCGTCTAACAGCTGTGATGCTTCAGCACAAAGTCCAAAGCCTAAATCTGCTGCTGCCTGTAGAAAGACGTGCAATAAAAAAGTGTCTGAGAAGCGCATCACCGAGTGTGCACTGTGTGTGTGTGTGTGTGTGTGTGTGTTTGCCTATCGCTGCCCTGGTAACACCACACAGTTCTCCTGATAGGACCGTGAGTGCGTTTACGGATCAGGTAGACGGTGCACATCCCAAGACGGATACAAGTCCTCACCAGCATCAGGAGAGTTAGCTCGGAAACTTAATAGTTTGCTTTGTTCCTTGCAGACACAGCGCAGGGCAAAAAGGTCCACGCAGAGTCTGATGACGACAGACTCAAGTCGGACAAAGTCAAATAAATCCAGCGCTTTCCACGTACTTGTTTGTTTCTCAACAAGTGCAGAGCACCGGTGGGCGTGTATTTGTTTTATGAAAAGTCTTTGTGGCTTGTAATGTAATAAAAATAAGGATGCACTTCCACTCTGGCATTGGCCTCTGGGTTCTTTTCTATTTGGACTGACTCCACTGATCTTTATTTGGGAGGTGCTGTATGTGTGAAGGGTTAAAAGACTATCATAAGTACGTACGGATATTTTATTGTTTTTATAACCTATGGCCAAGGCGATCCAGCCGTTAGAACTTGTCCTTGTTATTTACTTTTAATGTGCTGTACTGTAGCTTTGCATTGTGTGTATTGTGTGATCTTCTCACCACATATACTGTTGTCGTGTGTCTTATCTTGTACTCTTTGTTGTTGTTTTATGTTTGTTATGGTCTGTCGAGGGACTACATATGCAAATGAGCTGTATCGCTTCAATCTGGTACAGGCCATCAAATGGTGACATTTATGTTTTACCTGCACATGGTGCATTTTAAATAAAGATAATAGGAATAAAAATGAATTTAAAAAGGAAAATGACAGCAATGAAAGTCAAAAAACATTCAATTACGTGTTCCAAGCTGTGCACTTTCAGATGGATGTCGACTAAATCTCCTAGGACAGACTCACAATGCGTTGTGTAACAGCAATGTGCATACCAAACAAAGACTGCAGAGACTTTGGAGTGCAATCAACAAGCATTTCCCAGAAGTAACTTCAGAATTGCATAAACAGTCCGTATGAAGTGTTAAGAGATATGTTTTATGTGTGTGGGTTGGGACTGATGGACTGGTGTGTAATGGGAATTTCTCCAACTGCTCTCTGTGGTATGTTAACATAGTTCCCTAGATTATTCTCTTTTCTTTTTACCGGTGATGTGTCTAAAACATTTTCATGTGAGGCGAGGTAGAGGAGAAGAAGAAGAGCACTGCTTTCACCTCCTTTTAGGTCCCTTTTGTTTTTATTACCGTCTAACCTTTCCACTCATCAGATGGAATTATGTTGCTGTTCACTAAAAGGAAAACTAGACAGCAGTGTGTGGTTACCAACAACTTTGTGACATTAAACAGAAAACAAGACCAGGCCGACGGAGCACGTCTGCATATTTAAGTATTAACGTTTCAATATTTAGAATCCTTGACTTTTTATAATCATGAACCAGGATATTTTATGATAGGAAAAATACCTTCAAAGTTAAATTCAGCCTCTAATAAATGCCATAAGATTACAAAATGCTAAAAAAAATTATTAAAACAATATAAAATGATCATATATTTTAATCTTATATCACAAATACCGACTAATTTAGAGTCCAAGTACACACGTTCTGGCTAAATAACCACTGCTGGGTAGTCTAAATGTTTAAATGTTCATGCACAAGTTATTAAAAATATAAATAAATTCAGCAGTAACTCAATCATGCCTCTCTCTCTCCCGCTCTACCGCCGACACACACGCACAGACAGACACGTGAAGGTCACATCCCAATGTGGATTTTGTCGAGAAAAATATATAAATTCATAATTTTACCACAGAATAATGCACCTGCAAAACATTTAAATCACTATTGATGAACAACCATTCCATGGTTTTCTAGAGGAAGCACCTTGTAATAAGCTACGTGGTTAATTCAGCTTCAATAAGACACACAGTAGAGTAACTACGTTGTTAATAAGGTGAGATGTGTGTGATCTCTGTCTGCAATGGAGACACAATTATTCAATTAGTTTTTTGTCTCACATGATAGTAAACATATATATTATTTGGGTAGTGAAGGGAATATTTAGTGGCCTATTGTGGTATTAAACAGATTATTTTTGCCTCACATTGGGTAAGTATAAGTGAGTGATCGAGTGAGTGAGTGATAAAGTGACTGAGGGAGTGATCAAGTGAGTGAGTGAGTTATCGAGTCAGTGAGTGATCGAGTGAGTGATAAAGTGAGTAATCGAGTGAATGAGTGATCAAGTGAGTGAGTGAGTTATCGAGTCAGTGAGTGATCGAGTGAGTGATAAAGTGAGTAATCGAGTGAATGAGTGATACAGTGAGTGAGTGATCGAGTTAGTGATTGAGTCAAAAGTCAACTGCCTGCTCACGGCTTGCACACCCATTTTCTCACACACACGCTTGTGAATAGACACACACACACACACACACAATCTTCATGAACACACACTCTCGCAACTTGTGCAGCGTTTCCCTCGTCTGATGCGTGAAGAACATTTGACAACAAACCGAATGCAGATCCAGTTTGTTCACTCCTCAAAGTCTCAAAACAGTTCCAATGAGAAACTGGACTGAAAGCACAAAGAGTGAAATCTAATGATGTCACCCGCTACTCATATTCATGGAAACGAAAGCTAAAGAATAATGCTTTTTGTTTTCCAGTTCTAGGCCATACCTTTTTTCCCTATAGCCACACCTAAACACTTGACACTATTTACTGGAGCTTTAAAAACACATTGCAGAGATTCAGAATAGCCTTAATAAGAAGGAAAACTGTTCTCTATAGACTTTAGGAGGGCTTATATCTAATATATTACCCAGACAATACCCTGTCAGTAAATTATATTTCATATTTTTTAAATATGGAGTGGGTAAGGAAGGTTAAGCCCTGCCTGCAGCATGATAATATGAATATAGTGAAGTTCCCCACTGGATCTTGGCTGGTTGCTCTTGCTGCCACGGTCAGCCATGAAATTGCATGGCATGAACTTAAAAATCTGATTTTGGTTCCCTGCTTCTGCGTGTAGGGTGGGAGCAGCAGACAAGAGGCCAAATTAGTGAGGACAGGAATGTTCACAGTGAGTCACCTCCACATATGGCTTCTGCCGAGGAAGTTTATCTAGACTGACGCAATTAGCGCTCCGATAGAGTGTGACGTGGTGAGTTATTTATCTGCTTATAAATCCAAATTTACATGATATTTATATGCGGATTTAGTCGAGTCTTTTGGAGTAAGCAAGTTCCAAAATTATGTGCTTTGACTTTTAGCCCTGGTTTAAGGTAAATGTCTAACCTAAATGAAGGTAGAGTGAGGGGAAATAAATAATTGATAACATATGTCTTCCGTCGGTGCATAACAGAATGTTCTCGCTGCAGCAGCACCAGCGGCTGAAGGCTGATCTGCACCATGAAAACCAGCTTCCCTTCTCTGGTGACCAACTCGACAAAAGCTACCAAACTAAAGCACACACACACACCCACATAACATACACACACACACACACCCACATACACACACACACACACACACACACACACACACACACACACACACACAAACAGGGCCACTCGCAGTCTGGCCTTAATAGAAGCCTGCGCCACACACGTAACCTTAATGAAGAAAGTCCTACTCTTTTTTAAATTTGTATTAAACTTACATGAAACCAAATGCTGTGTGTTTTTTCCAGAAATATAATTTATATGTTTTTCTCTCTTTTTTTTTTTTAACAACATACACCAGTGTGCAGGTTTGGTGCACTTTTTGTTGTTGTTGTTATCCAACCCCCACATCTGTCAGAGTATATATGCCTCTGGCTGCAACAAATTATTATTATTTTCATTATTGTCTAATCTGCAAATTATCTTATCAATTAATCATTATGTGTAATATAATATTTAATATATATATATATATATGTATATATATATTATTTGTATAACATATAAATTATATTTCTAAAAAAACACACAGCATTTGGAAATACATAAGTTTAATAATAATTATATATATATATATTATAATGCATTCTAAAACACAAAGATGACCAATTTACAAAGATACAAAATGATGAAAAGCAGTGAATACACACATTTAAGACTAATAATAATTCATCAATAATCAAAATTGCTGCTTTTTTTCAGTCAATCGAACCAATCAATGCACTGCACTGATCAACCCGTTTATTTTGGTTTCAGGCGTGACACCAAAAAAACAAGAGCACAAAAAAAAAAAATAGAAAATAGAAAACTATCTTTCTCTCAATTGTGAATGATGCAAAAAAGTTCATGTTCAAAATATAATCATGGTGAACCAGTCTAAGAGCATCAGTTATATAGGTCAGCACATGGCAAACCACAGGTCAAATATATGTATGTGTCCAAAAATAATAACACACATATATAGTGGAAACGTTGTCACGTTAACGTAAGTGAATGTGGCCCATTGGGGTTTGTTTTCATCCTCATAAGAGTGAGTTTTAAACTCCTCCATGATCTGGAGTCAACGCGCCCTTCACTGTACTCACAGCACGGTGGTGGCCCGCGGGATGGCCGCCGCTGCCGGGGCCCTCTCCAGCCCGATGTTGGAGCAGTTGACCACGCAGGACTGGGGCTGGGGCCCCGCCGGCGCGCAGCTGCAGTTGACGGGACAGGGGCTGCAGCTCCCGCCGCCGTCCCCCGGCGGCCCGGAGCCCCACGCCTCCAGGCAGCAGAGCGCCACCAGCACACCGGAGAAGAAGCTGAACCTCGGGACGCAGACGCCATGTTTTCGCTTGGATAATAAAGTCTGTCCATTTCCACAAGGCATAGCTCAGTCACATCTCATCGCCTCTGATGGCGTAAGTCCTCTCGAGTCTGGGAAGGAGCACAGCGCACTGGACAAAGGCAAACACGCGCGTGCCCCTTTTTTCCCACGGCGTTCATGTGAGGAGACAACAACAAAAAGGTGGAAGAAGGGATCACCGGTATCTCCTCTGCGGGTTCTCTTCTTGTGGAAAATCTAACGGAGCTTCTCCAGAATTTCTTTCAGGGGGAGAAAAAAAGTTGGAGAGAACTTCCTCTCTCCTCCTCTTTCCCCTGCATGCAGTACCCTGAGCGGCCGCTAGGCGCCGAGCCCGCACGCTGCTCCATGGGCCCGCGTTCCTTCCTCAATGTCAACGCACTTTGTTTTAATAATCTACAATACTCACACACATATATTGAACACAATTTTAAAATAAAATATACATAATTAAAGAAGTATATAACATATGTAATCAGTGTTCTGCTTAATAGTGTGTGTGCTTGTCTCTTTTTTACCATGGTAGTTATTGGATTAACAGGCCATGAACCTCAAGGCAAAAACTATATGATCCATGATTAATCACATATTTATTGAGGAATATGTTGCAATTTGATATTTTTCATTTGAATTAATTACATTTATTTATTCACTAATGGAGAAAAAGGTTATCACAGAAACATCATAAAAAGCAATAAACATACAGATTACGATCAAATACTGACCTCATCATAAAATCAAATTTTTTTTTATTACGACTAATGCAAGTCTGGTGAGACAAAAAAACTAACACTTGACCTTTGACCTTTCCACTGATATTAACAGTAGCCGAATTTCCCCGACCAAATTAAAAAAATACGATTCTCCATATCAACTGATATCCAATGAATAATATTATAGTATTTAGGGGGCTTGAGGGTCTGGGGCACTAAACTGCTTTTCGCAGTTGATAATCCAGCCTTGCTCAAAGTGCAAAGTTCAATTTCATTAAATCCGTCAATCACTAACTGTGCTCTCTCATCCCACCCAGTGTTGGTTAAAAAGCATGAGCAATACAAACACATATAATACAAATAAAAACAACATCTGATTGACAGAATGTGTATTTATGGACTCAAATGTGAATTGTAATCACAAGGTTTGTCCTCACTATGGTGCTGTGCTCCAGAAGGCCCATAACAGTAACAGTAACAGCTCTCTGGACGGGAAAAGGACACAGAACTATAGACGACAATCCAACAGTAGACAAGGGAAAGACTGACACAATATATAGGGGGGGAAACAGGTGTACGACATCAGACAGTAACGAGACAAGAGTGGCTGAGGGCAGGTGCAGGGAATTAAACAATCAAGACAGAAGACACAGAGGAGATATAGGAGACACAGAACACAGGAGACACAGAACAGGGTGTTACAATCCGTCTGTGTGTGCGTGTGCGTTTCAATATCGCTGCAGAAGAAGAACTATATGTCAGTGGTAGAAAGTTGTGCCCCCTATTACAGCCTCCATGGATTCTGACATAATTACAAAAAATAAAAAAGCATAAGAATGCATGAATTTTAAGAGACCACGATGCATTCCTTTATCTCGAGGCAGTGATACGGCCTCCTTCACCCACACGGATGTGGAATTCTTCATCTGGAGTGAGGAAATGACACAAATCTGCTGTGATTTGATTGTGAAATGACAGTGAATTTATTTTACACACACACACACACACTTTCACCCTCCCTTGTCGCTCCGCAGTGTTTCCCGAAGCAGTGCAGGGCACGTGTGAGGTGTTTCCTGTGTATTTGCGTTGGCCAGGGCCCAGCCATCTTCGCTGCAGGCCTCTGGTGCTCTGCACAAAGAAAAGAAGAGTCCCACAATAACTCATGTGCGTGCTTATCCTCATTGGCAGGATTTCATCGCAGAGTTTATACTTTGAGAAGCAAAACATGTGTGAATGGAAGAGGGAGTGGATCAAATGTTTTCAGGCCAAATAACTCATTTAACTCACAGCGAGTATATGACACTAATGAATTTACACTGTTGTCAATAAGTTTTGTCTCTCTAAGTTCATTAAAACCATATTTCAGACTGTCATAGCTCATATATTTTGTATCAGTGTGATCCAACTCTCATAATCATGAGATACTATCCCATCATTTTGAGTTACTATCTCAGAATTATGAGATATATTGACTTACAGGATCCTAATTTTTACAGGTAGGTAGGCTGAGATGGGTCTGAAATGACAAGACCTGTTCAGTGACATGGAAACAAGGCAGAGGAAATGAAAGAGTGAAAGAGGTCTGACAGGATTTGTGACAGAGAGATAAAAGTGTTACTGAAATGATTGATTTTTTGGCAGATATTTGGTCATAAAATAAAGTGTTAGACACATTCCAATTTTGACTAAATGATGCAACATGAAAAGTGAACGGATCCAACGTTATTAAAGCTCATGTTGAGAGAGATGATTCTACCACATTTCATGGCAATCCATCTGATAGTTGTTCCAGAATAGAAAAAAAAGTGGTGGCTAGCTTGGCAAGAAACAACACAATGAGTTATTGAAGTCTGATTTTAGATATATTCTGGTGATTACATACTGTAGATGGATACCAGAACATTCTTTATAGTTTCAGGATATGCATTTAACAGCCTATACTTGTTAATTCATCCTGTTCCAACCACTAAAAAGTCAAATAATGAAGCTGCACTGCTGAACCACTTCATCCTAATACATGAAATGTAGTATTTTGCATTTGTCTGGCCCGGACCGGTTCAGGCTGGCCTGGGTGAAGGTAAAGTGAGCTTGGCTCCTGTTTGGTTATGGGGAGGGTCCTCCAGCTCGGCAAGGAAAACAGCACTTACTGAGGCCTCCGTCTGTGTTATTGTAGGGCTACAGAAAGAGGCGGGTGGGTGGTGCTGGAGGTGGGGGAGGGTCCGGAGAGAGCGAGGGAGGTGGAGGAACGGAAGAGGTGTCGTCTGGAATTGAGGGAATTGGGAGACAACGATAGTAAGAGAAACCAGAAGAGAGGATAGAAGAAAATATCTTACAAAGAGGCGATGGCGACTGTAAGAGTTGAAATGCAACAGTGAAATACATCTTTATCTCCTCAGCAGTTATACCTGAAGAAGTACTCAGGTCTTTTACTTCGGCAAAAGTAGAAATACTACCATGTAGAAAAACAATCTTAGTCAAGTAAAATACGCTTAAAGTATCAAAGTACTCATTATGCACAACGGACATTTTAGAATAATGTACAGTGGGTACGGAAAATATTCAGACCCCTTCAGCACCCCATCTGGACAGAAAAAAACAGAAATGTAGAAATTTATTAAAAAAGAAAAACTGAAATATCACATGTGATATCACATCATCTTTTAATAAATTTGCCAAAAAATCTACATTTCTATTTTTTCTGTCAAGATGGGGTGCTGAGTGTACATTAATGAGAAATAAAATGAACTTTCTTGATTTTAGAAAATGGCTGCAATAAAACAAAGAGTGAACATTTTAAGTTAGTTTTTCCAACAATTTGTGTTTTTATTAATTTTCTAAATGTCATTTTATATGTCCTCAACTATTTTCAGCCTTTAGATGTTCAAATGTTGTCCAAAGATGTCATCCTCAGGTCCTAAACATATATATAATTCCTCATTTTGTAGGCTTGGGCATGTTCTCAGTAGTTTATTGTGTTTTTTTGTGATTTGCCTATATTCAATAAACACTTTCTATTTTTATATTTCCAGCAGTAGAGTATTGAGCTGCCACCCTCGTGTTTTCACTGACATTGATATTTTCGATTAATATATTGATGTAAGATGGCCAGCGGTGTCTTATTCTCTCTCACACCCACACTGACCACAATACAATTATGTCCTCTGACAGGCTGGTAAGGTCAACCTTTGGCTTGTGTGAGCTTCACCGCAGGGGATTGTTCTCGAGATAGCCTTCCTGTCTTTACCCAACACTCACTCCGATACGAACTGAAGAATGTGTGTCTATTTAAGTGTGTGTGTTCAACCATGTTCTTATGATACCAAGAGGTAACACGGTAGTAACAATGTAATGATGAGTGAAGCGTATGAGGATCCTGATTTAGATGATGTGACTGCTGCTCTAAGTCCAGGAGTGTGTGTGTGTGTGGAGGTGTGTGTGTGTGCGGAGAGTCACAGGCAGAAATAGTCTGTTAGATACACATCTTTGCGACTGACATTTAGGCATACACATGAAACAAGCAGTTATATTAAATCTAAATTAAAATGGAGAGTGTGACAGGAAGTAAGAATTAAAAGGATGCAATGACATAAAATGATAAATTACTGTCACGGGTTTGTCACCGGGTGAGGCTCAGGTGCAGAGAGACAGGCTGGACTCCAGGTTTGAGTGAAACAAAAAACACTTTACTTCGGAAAAAGGTAAAACTCTTGCTTGAAAGCAACTACATAAAACACTAGGAATCACCATGGAAACCAAGACTGAGACCCCGTTTACACGATGGGAAAACGCATATATTTTCATGCGTTTTGGCCTTTCATTTACACAAAAACTGAGGTTTTATCACGGAAAACGATCATTTCTAAAAACTCCGGCCAAAGTGGAGATTTCTGAAAACTCCGTTTTTGTGTTTGCGTGTGAACTAAGTCAAACGGAGTTTTAGGTTGTCAAACGTCACAGTATGCGACTAAAAATGCTTCACGTCATGTGAGCGTCCTATGTTTACAGTTAGTTTGCTGAGGTGCGCCCGAGTTATTTCCTCCTTGACATGAGGATACTCCTCGGAGGTCTCGGACGGGTACTGTTCTAAGAACAATGTCAACATAGCCCTATATTTAGTTTGGCATGATTCCCAATCCACATTATCGAGTGCTTTATTTGCCTTATAATCTAAGGCGACTCGAAGTAGCAGCTCCACTTCGCTGTCTGTCCATACAAATGAACCTCGCGCCATATTTACTCTCTAAAGGAAAAGGAAGTTGATCGTGTTTTTCGTAGTTGTTGTTGGTTTTGAGAATTCTGATTGGTTTGCATGTCTTTATCCTTCTCGTTACACTGCCGACTACAGGTTTGGCATAGTTATGATGGCGCCGGGCGAAGTTATGCGGGTTCATATAAACAGAAACTTTTTTGAAAACGACCTTGTGTGTACAACGTTATTTTTGAAAACGGAGGGGCAGAAATATTTGTTTCTGTAAATACCCGGCTATGTGTAAATGTGGCATGAGAGTGAGACATCGAAACAGAGACACTACGAGACTGAGATAAAGACAACAAACCGACAGGAGACAAGGGGAGGACTGGCACAATATATAGGGGGGGGGGACACAGGTGTACGGCATGAGACAATCAGGGAGACAGGAGTGGCTGTGGGCAGGTGAAGGGAATTAACCAATCAAGGAGGCAGAGGAGTGGCTGAGGCCAGGTGAAGGGAATGAAACAATCAAGGAGACAGAGGGGTGGCTGAGGGCAGGTGAAGGGAATTAACCAATCAAGGAGACAGAGGAGTGGCTGAGGCCAGGTGAAGGGAATGAAACAATCAAGGAGACAGAGGGGTGGATGAGGGCAGGTGAAGGGAATTAACCAATCAAGGAGAGAGAAGTGGCAGAGGGCAGGTGAAGGGAATTAACCAATTAAGACAGAGGAGACACATCGGAGAAACAGGAGAAACGGAACAGGGCATTACAATTACATTATCTGACATGCAGTAGAAAGGGTTATGTGAGCCATCTAATATGAATTAAATGATATGACAACAGCACAAACCGTATATAATAATATTCGACATTCAGATGTTTGTGAACTGCGAGTTTAAAGTCTTTACTTTGCAAATAGTAATATCAACAGAGATTTGAACGAATCTACATGCTTCTGTGTTTCTGTGCCTCCAGGAATGACTGTGTGGTTTTATTTAAAAATCTTATTTAGCATGCGTGAGACATCGGTTAAAGCAATTCACCTGCACGATATTAAACACGCTTCACATGTTCACATTACACATGGAAAGGAAACTGTTCACAACTTGTTGTTCTCCTGTCTACTGGGCCGTCTTATAGCATGTGGCAGTGGACGTCTAATGCTGTGGCAGAACGATGTCCTCCCGACATTGATTTCAACACCACACAATATCTATCTCAAGGACGGTGTAAGCACTGACAGTATTGCTGCGTTGCTTTCGCTCCATGTCCCTCCACCCTACTGTAGGGGTAATAGACTAGATCCAATCTTTCGCATAAGCTGCAATCCAAACCACATTTTGTGGGATATTGTCTGCAGTGTTGGAATAAATACAATAAAAGGAAGAATACAATGAACAGAGCCCATGTGTGTCTGCCCTGCTGGTATTCGAACCAATTACCAGATGGCTGGTTCTTCACTGTAATGGAAAGTGGCAGCAAGCACGACTCCGAATCGTGAACAGTATGTCGGGTACACTGTCGTGGCAGGAACAAAAGAAACAGATGACAGTTCTTCTTGTTTATTGTGGGAAATAATAATGATTAAAGGGGACATATTATGAAAATTCCACTTTTTTAGTGCTTCTATACGTTAATTTGGGTATCTGGCATGTCTCCCAACACAAAAACGCTGGAAAAAAACAACTCACGCGGCTTGTTGTGGTTCCTCTATGTCAGAAACGATATGCTTGAGTGCGTCCAATGGGATCACCACCAACGTCTACGTAGATTTTGAAGCACACCCATGTGGGAGTCTGGCTACATGGCCTTGGACCGCCCCCCACCACAACTTTGCAGGTAAAGTTTATTTGAAAGTTGTGTTCATATTACAGACATGAGTCATCAAATAAGTCATAAGTCATCAAATACAACGATTTAATAAGTAAACAAGGTTTAAACGCTAATTAATGGAGGTAAAACGTTACCCCCGCCCCTGCTTGGTCACTTACTGTTGTCAGATAACAATTTAGTTTACAGATGGAACTTTACTCATGTAGCATTTATATCTTTATGGCGTTCCCGTGACTTGCATTTACACAAACACTTTCACAAACAGTAACTTCCATAAACACACTGTATTTGTTACATACTCATACATGCACAAACTATTCACGTACTCGAATCTCTAGCACCACGATGCTCTCAAAACCGCTAACAAGACTGAGGCCTTAGCCAATGTACAAACAAACAAAAATGTAGAAGTGACATTCAGAAACGTCCTGTTGAGCCCTAACTTCTCGAACTTGTTCGGGAGCCTCTTCTTGTTCAGGGTCTGACTCTGGTTCAAAACGATATGGTTGCACGACGCTATCTTCATCTGCAGTAGCCATATTTCTACAAAGGTCATGACTAGCTGGGCAGGCAGCAGCTAGGCGAGCGCATCTCGTGGAGGAGGGGAGGGGGGGGCTCATTAGCATTTAAAGGAACAGGCACTCAAAACAGGTTAATCTGTGGGGAGGTGTTTTTGACAGGGTAAAAAGGGTGCTGTTCGAAATGATTCTTGTGGTATTTTGACCAAAATATGTTACAAACATTTCATTAAGACCCCAAGGAACCATATCAACTTGTGGAAAAATGGGCATAATATGGGTCCTTTAAGAAGAAGAGCCCTTGTGTGTCACAGGTCAGGGTGTGGTTAAAGGGACAGACCGTATTTAACTGCAATGTCCCCCCGGGTTTGACTTCAACAACCTTTGGTGCATGTTATGGTTCCTGTGTCCGTCTCTGTTGTGATGTCTCATGAAGGCAAAATGCAACACAAGTCTAGTTAAATCCTTAAACCCAAAATATTATTTAAAACTACTCCTATAGTTCATACTTTATTTATGTTCATACTGGAGATGACTGCATTACTATGGGGACATGTTGTTATGAATGGGTCCCTGTTTTGATTGTATTCTACTGTTGTAAATGCAAACTTGTACATGTGCCACTGAATGTAAACACAACTGTTTGTTTATACGATATCTCCACTTAAAAAGCACCTATAAATGTCCAGTGTGTATGGTGGGGATCTATTGAAAGAAATCTAATATTCATAGCTAAGTTTGCATTATTGTATAATGACTTGAAACAAAGAATCGTGTGTTTTCATTACTTTAGAATGAGCCGTTTCTGTTTCCATCACGGAGTCCTGCAGCAGAACGGACAAACCCAACGCTGTCAGCAGCGTTTCATGTTGGTATGTTACGCCCAGTGGCCACCATGTTCTCATAACGCCCAGTGGCCACCATGTTCTCATAACTCCCAGTGGCCACCATGTTCTCATAACTCCCAGTGGCCACCATGTTCTCATAACTCCCAGTGGCCACCATGTTCTCATAACTCCCAGTGGCCACCATGTTCTCATAACTCCCAGTGGCCACCATGTTCTCATAACGCCCAGTGGCCACCATGTTCTCATAACGCCCAGTGGCCACCATGTTCTCATAATGCCCAGTGGCCACCATGTTCTCACAACGCCCAGTGGCCACCATGTTCTCATAACTCCCAGTGGCCACCATGTTCTCATAATGCCCAGTGGCCACCATGTTCTCACAACGCCCAGTGGCCACCATGTTCTCACAATGCCCAGTGGCCACCATGTTCTCATAACGCCCAGTGGCCACCATGTTCTCACAACGCCCAGTGGCCACCATGTTCTCATAACTCCCAGTGGCCACCATGTTCTCATAACGCCCAGTGGCCACCATGTTCTCACAACGCCCAGTGGCCACCATGTTCTCATAACGCCCAGTGGCCACCATGTTCTCATAACGCCCAGTGGCCACCATGTTCTCAACGCCCAGTGGCCACCATGTTCTCATAACGCCCAGTGGCCACCATGTTCTCATAACGCCCAGTGGCCACCATGTTCTCACAACGCCCAGTGGCCACCATGTTCTCATAACGCCCAGTGGCCACCATGTTCTCATAACGCCCAGTGGCCACCATGTTCTCAACGCCCAGTGGCCACCATGTTCTCATAACGCCCAGTGGCCACCATGTTCTCACAACGCCCAGTGGCCACCATGTTCTCACAACGCCCAGTGGCCACCATGTTCTCACAACGCCCAGTGGCCACCATGTTCTCATAACGCCCAGTGGCCACCATGTTCTCATAACGCCCAGTGGCCACCATGTTCTCATAACGCCCAGTGGCCACCATGTTCTCATAACGCCCAGTGGCCACCATGTTCTCATAACGCCCAGTGGCCACCATGTTCTCATAACGCCCAGTGGCCACCATGTTCACAACCCAGTGGCCACCATGTTCTCATAATGCCCAGTGGCCACCATGTTCTCATAACGCCCAGTGGCCACCATGTTCTCATAATGCCCAGTGGCCACCATGTTCTCATAACGCCCAGTGGCCACCATGTTCTCATAACGCCCAGTGGCCACCATGTTCTCATAATGCCCAGTGGCCACCATGTTCTCACAATGCCCAGTGGCCACCATGTTCTCATAATGCCCAGTGGCCACCATGTTCTCATAACGCCCAGTGGCCACCATGTTCTCATAATGCCCAGTGGCCACCATGTTCTCACAACGCCCAGTGGCCACCATGTTCTCATAACGCCCAGTGGCCACCATGTTCTCATAACGCCCAGTGGCCACCATGTTCTCATAACGCCCAGTGGCCACCATGTTCTCATAACGCCCAGTGGCCACCATGTTCTCATAACGCCCAGTGGCCACCATGTTCTCATAACGCCCAGTGGCCACCATGTTCTCATAACGCCCAGTGGCCACCATGTTCTCATAACGCCCAGTGGCCACCATGTTCTCATAACGCCCAGTGGCCACCATGTTCTCATAACGCCCAGTGGCCACCATGTTCTCATAATGCCCAGTGGCCACCATGTTCTCATAACGCCCAGTGGCCACCATGTTCTCATAACGCCCAGTGGCCACCATGTTCTCATAACGCCCAGTGGCCACCATGTTCTCATAACGCCCAGTGGCCACCATGTTCTCATAACGCCCAGTGGCCACCATGTTCTCATAACGCCCAGTGGCCACCATGTTCTCATAACGCCCAGTGGCCACCATGTTCTCATAACGCCCAGTGGCCACCATGTTCTCATAACGCCCAGTGGCCACCATGTTCTCATAACGCCCAGTGGCCACCATGTTCTCATAACGCCCAGTGGCCACCATGTTCTCATAACGCCCAGTGGCCACCATGTTCTCATAACGCCCAGTGGCCACCATGTTCTCACAACGCCCAGTGGCCACCATGTTCTCATAACGCCCAGTGGCCACCATGTTCTCATAACGCCCAGTGGCCACCATGTTCTCATAACGCCCAGTGGCCACCATGTTCTCATAACGCCCAGTGGCCACCATGTTCTCACAACGCCCAGTGGCCACCATGTTCTCATAACGCCCAGTGGCCACCATGTTCTCATAACGCCCAGTGGCCACCATGTTCTCATAACGCCCAGTGGCCACCATGTTCTCAACGCCCAGTGGCCACCATGTTCTCATAACGCCCAGTGGCCACCATGTTCTCATAACGCCCAGTGGCCACCATGTTCTCACAACGCCCAGTGGCCACCATGTTCTCATAACGCCCAGTGGCCACCATGTTCTCATAACGCCCAGTGGCCACCATGTTCTCATAACGCCCAGTGGCCACCATGTTCTCACAACGCCCAGTGGCCACCATGTTCTCATAACGCCCAGTGGCCACCATGTTCTCATAACGCCCAGTGGCCACCATGTTCTCATAACGCCCAGTGGCCACCATGTTCTCACAACGCCCAGTGGCCACCATGTTCTCATAATGCCCAGTGGCCACCATGTTCTCATAACGCCCAGTGGCCACCATGTTCTCATAACGCCCAGTGGCCACCATGTTCTCATAACGCCCAGTGGCCACCATGTTCTCATAACGCCCAGTGGCCACCATGTTCTCATAATGCCCAGTGGCCACCATGTTCTCATAACGCCCAGTGGCCACCATGTTCTCATAACGCCCAGTGGCCACCATGTTCTCATAACGCCCAGTGGCCACCATGTTCTCATAACGCCCAGTGGCCACCATGTTCTCATAATGCCCAGTGGCCACCATGTTCTCATAACGCCCAGTGGCCACCATGTTCTCATAACGCCCAGTGGCCACCATGTTCTCATAACGCCCAGTGGCCACCATGTTCTCATAATGCCCAGTGGCCACCATGTTCTCATAATGCCCAGTGGCCACCATGTTCTCATAACGCCCAGTGGCCACCATGTTCTCATAACGCCCAGTGGCCACCATGTTCTCATAACGCCCAGTGGCCACCATGTTCTCATAACGCCCAGTGGCCACCATGTTCTCACAACGCCCAGTGGCCACCATGTTCTCATAACGCCCAGTGGCCACCATGTTCTCATAACGCCCAGTGGCCACCATGTTCTCACAACGCCCAGTGGCCACCATGTTCTCATAACGCCCAGTGGCCACCATGTTCTCATAACGCCCAGTGGCCACCATGTTCTCATAACGCCCAGTGGCCACCATGTTCTCATAATGCCCAGTGGCCACCATGTTCTCATAACGCCCAGTGGCCACCATGTTCTCATAACGCCCAGTGGCCACCATGTTCTCATAACGCCCAGTGGCCACCATGTTCTCAACGCCCAGTGGCCACCATGTTCTCATAATGCCCAGTGGCCACCATGTTCTCATAACGCCCAGTGGCCACCATGTTCTCATAACGCCCAGTGGCCACCATGTTCTCATAACGCCCAGTGGCCACCATGTTCTCATTATGCCCAGTGGCCACCATGTTCTCATAATGCCCAGTGGCCACCATGTTCTCATAACGCCCAGTGGCCACCATGTTCTCATAACGCCCAGTGGCCACCATGTTCTCATAATGCCCAGTGGCCACCATGTTCTCATAACGCCCAGTGGCCACCATGTTCTCACAACGCCCAGTGGCCACCATGTTCTCATAACGCCCAGTGGCCACCATGTTCTCATAACGCCCAGTGGCCACCATGTTCTCATTACGCCCAGTGGCCACCATGTTCTCATAACTCCCAGTGGCCACCATGTTCTCATAACGCCCAGTGGCCACCATGTTCTCATAACGCCCAGTGGCCACCATGTTCTCATAACTCCCAGTGGCCACCATGTTCTCACAACGCCCAGTGGCCACCATGTTCTCATAACGCCCAGTGGCCACCATGTTCTCATAACGCCCAGTGGCCACCATGTTCTCATTACGCCCAGTGGCCACCATGTTCTCATAACTCCCAGTGGCCACCATGTTCTCATAATGCCCAGTGGCCACCATGTTCTCATTACGCCCAGTGGCCACCATGTTCTCATAACTCCCAGTGGCCACCATGTTCTCATAACGCCCAGTGGCCACCATGTTCTCATAAACGCTTGGAAAGGGAGCAGTGAGAGAAGGGCCATTACGCTGATTGTAATCTGCAGCCTTACCGCTAGATGCCACTAAATCCTGCACACTGCCCCTTTAAATCACCTGTGGCTGAGTTTGTGACTATTTAGTGTTAATCTGAAGCGCATCCGAATGTTTATGATGATTATATCACCTTACAAACTACCAACCGACAAAATAACTAAATGTGCTTGGTTTCATGTTTACCTCTAATGCTGAAGCTCTCTCTCTCTCTCTCTCTTTTTCTGTGTCTCTCTCTCCTCTTTCCCCCCCCCCCCTCTCTCTCTCTTTCTGTTCCTCTCTGAATCTTACTCTGTCTCTCTGTCTCTCTCTCTGTCTGTGTCTCTCCCCCCTCTCTCTCTCTCTCTCTCTCTCTCTCACCCTCTCTTATCTGTGTTGTATGAAAGTTGAAGAGGGGGAAAGAGAAGCCGGGAGCTGCTGCGGAGACGATCTGCTCAGCACCACGGACAGCGAACAGTCAAGCAATTCATCGATACTGGAGATTTACACAGAGGAGAATCAGAAGACTGAACTGGGGGATCTACTTTAAATGTGACACAAGGACTCGGGCTTTGTCACTGCTTCCCAAAGTAAGCATGTCCTCGTCTTCACGTCTCACCAGATATGTGTGATTTAAAAATGTCACTTTGCAATGAGAGTAATAACAGTATTACAATTATTGAGAGAATATAGCTAAGTTGAGATACTAGTGCAGTCATAACAACATAAAGGTATAATCATTCATAAAGCAAGCATTATTACAGAGTGAACCGATCTGCCGTGCGTAAAAGCTGTGGCACTGCTCCCGCTTGTCGCGCAACATGACTGTTGGCAGAATGAGACTTTAATGCGTGAATACACTGGAGAGGAGACAGCGATTATTAAAGTATCAGCATTGGATTTATGTTACACGACACCTTGTCAACAAAATGGTTAAATAGGATACATGGCAACACATCTTTGTCTTTGGAGTCGGCTCATTACGCATGCACCTTTTCCATTGATAGATCACCGGTTCCCATCTGTGGTCAGAGCGCACACGCTCTCGCTTGTGCACATGCACCATGCACACACTTAAATGTAAACTCTAAATTAGAGATACATAAAATAGGTCAAACCACTTTGTATTTGTTTTTCGTCCGACACGTTGTAGTTTGCTTGCTGATGATTCTCCTCCTGACTGTTCCTAATCAAACATTGGAATAAACCAGAATGGCAGAAGTAAAGGTTTTCTTCTAAATCGGCGAAAAAAGCAGGGGGACAAATACATCTGCATCTGGACTATACAGTGGTACCATCTTCCCCTCTGAAACCCCACAATGGAGCCCCTAGACCAGATCTACGGGTTCCCCCTCACATCGGACCTCAACTCCTCCTCGCCCTTCCTCTCATACCTGCGCCTCTTCAACGTCTCCTCCAACCTGTCCACCCAGAGCGTCCCCTTCCAGGGCAGCAGCACTGTGATGACCGCACTCATCTCCCTCACAGTCTTCCTGGTGGGTCTGACGGGCAACACCCTGGCCATCTACGTGGTGCTGCG
This sequence comes from Pseudoliparis swirei, assembly GCF_029220125.1. Classification (NCBI taxonomy): domain Eukaryota; kingdom Metazoa; phylum Chordata; class Actinopteri; order Perciformes; family Liparidae; genus Pseudoliparis; species Pseudoliparis swirei. Next base: position 22,291,259 of record NC_079411.1, read on the forward strand.
CTACGCCAAAATGAAGACGGTCACCAACAGCTACATCCTGAACCTGGCGGTGGCGGATGAGCTCTACATTATCGGGCTCCCCTTGATCACCACCCAGAACGTGCTCTCCTATTGGCCGTTTGGCTCCTTCCTTTGCCGCGTGGTGATGACCGCGGACTCCATGAACCAGTTCACCTCCATCTTCTGCCTGACGGTCATGTCCATCGATCGGTACCTGGCTGTGGTTCATCCGATCCGCAGCACCAAGTGGAGACACCCCCGCGTGGCCAAGGTGGTGAGCGCAGCCGTATGGGCCCTGTCCTTCGTGGTGGTTCTGCCCGTGGTCATCTTTTCGGATGTTCAGGTACACAAGCTGCAGTCCCGGTCGCCTCCCTTTAGCTTTCATTAAAAATACATAATCGGTCACAGATAAATGGCCTGACTGTATTTCTTTACTCTATAGAAAATGATTTCTCCCTGCTTTATTTATTTATAGTTTTGTTACTATGGTATTGTTTTTGTTTCTTTATTTGTATATGTGTTTATTTTTTTGTTTTTTACTTCTCTTTATACAAAGAATCTGACAAATTTAAATATGTGTATGTGAGATTCTGAACACTAATAAAATATAAATTAAAAAATAAATAAATACATAATCGGTCATGTTCTACTCAGTCCAGTCATAAGATCACAATAAAGTCAGCTCGTTCCTTCTCAAGTTGAAATTAATAGAGCATTTTTTTAAACATAGTTTTAGATAATTAAGTACACGTGTGTTACTTTCCCCCCAGCAACGTAATAATATTAATTATTATCATTTATAATTAGATGTTTTAAATGTTAATCAACTGTATTAAGAATACTAGATAATAATTATTCATGTTCTACTCAGAAAATATTACACTAAAGTCAGCTCGTTCTTTCTCAAGGCGAAATTAATAGATCATTTATTTAAACATAGTCTTAGATAATTAAGTACACATGTGTTACTTTCCTCACAGCAACGTAATAATAATAATAATAATTTATAATTAGATGTTTTAAATGTTAATCAACTGTATTAAGAAAACTAGATAAGCGGCAACAAACAATATAACAAAACTCATGTCATAAGATCAGAATTAAAAGAATAATTTGCCATTTTGCAAAATAAACTAAATTGACTTTTTGCTCTTGTGTTTGTTGAGTAAATATGAAACTATAAAGCAGACAGTGAGTGCAGCATGAAAACTGGAAACAGTATATAAATCCACTGAGGCTGACAGATATTTGCTGGAGGTTATCAGCATGTGTTCATATCGACTGCAAGATGAAACTATTAAGGTAAAAGTATTCAAAGAAACTGACGTGTGACTTATATAATAACAAATTAATGATGAAACATATTACGTCATAAGAGTTTTTAACACCTATATTTTAATTTAAAGCTGTATTAAACAATGTTTGTTCTCCTCAGTTCTATGCAGCATGTTAGCGTCTTCCAGCTCTGTGTCTTACACTATGGGGAACACGTGGGGAACCATTTAATGTCGAAAGACACATATATTTCAATCAGGAGACCAAAAACAGAGCTAAAAGGAGAGTAAATCCAATATTATTATTCTATATTATTGTTATTATATTTGCTAGCAGGTGGCCAGAAACACAATTTAGCTCGGTAAGTTATGGGTGTTTAAATAAGCAACACTTTCAAAAAAATTAAATGTGATTTGACATGAAGGGCTGTGGGGAAAGAATATGCAATGAAAACTGAAGTCTTCATAAGCTTCTCTATGTGCACAACGGGGGACAGTTCTGCTTGTTTCTTGGTATAAACTATAAGCACATCAGCCAGTGACGTGTGCAAAGATCTCCCACAAGGCACAATGTGCTTTTCTCCAACTCCTAGGAAAATACATAACGCACAGCTTAAAAAATCCCTATACTGCAAATTGTTAAGAGCTTTGTATTTGACATAAATCCCTGTGGCTCCACTACTCGACGTCTGACTCAACATGGTCAACCTGGTGGTCATCATCCCCGAGTCCAGCGCCACCGCCGGCGTGTACTTCTTCGCCGTCATTCTGTCGTACGCCAACTCCTGCGCCAACCCGGTGCTCTACGGCTTCCTCTCGGACAACTTCAGGCAGAGCTTCAGAAAAGTAGGTTTGTAGGGTCACACGCCTTCAGAGCTTTGTTATAGTTACAATGTTGTATCTGTGTTTGGTGTAATGCAAGAAAGGAAGTGTAACAAGTCAAAGTGTTACTTTTTGATAGGTTGTGGATGATCATTTGATCAGCAACACATCTGAAAATGATTCATATTATCACTATGATGAGGTAGCACGTTTGATTTTGGGATAATTGACTTCACTTATTTTGCTTTCAATGTGTACAGTATTCTCTTCAGGGAGCAGCAAATCCACGACGTATTTAACCAAATTAAATATGCTTAAAAGGGTCTGCTTACTTTAATCTGACCGTTATAAAGGGCAGGTACAAAAAGCATCTGTGTACTACTTGCTCGATCATCTTGATCACAAACCTGACCCAGGGACCCTGAGATGAATTATCTAATGTTTCTAAAAAACAAAAATGGTATTCGAATATCATGAAAGATGATGAAACAATAAACAAATAGTGCCTTTAATTAACCTTGAATAACAACTGGATTTTAGAATTCTTTGCTTTGTAACACGGTGCAAAGTAACAGTAAATCCATTGAGATCTGCTGGTTGTCAAATGCTGTTTTCTTATCTGATTATGTGTGTACGGCCAACGACCTTCATCACGGGAGATTTATGATGTCTTCTCTGTAGCCAATTGATGCTGTGGCCCTGCAGGTGCTGTGTGTGAGGAGTGTGAGGTGCAAGGCCAACGGCGTGGATGACGGCGATCCGAGCGCTCCGCGCACCGAGAAAACCACACGCCCACCACAGTGTGTGTGTGAGTGTGTGGAGCTGTTATAATAAAACAATGAATGAATCAACGTACACTTTCTTGTTCTTGTACATATTACCACCCTCTAAAGTGTATTCTTTTATATTTTGTATTTCTTCTTTCTTATTATAGTGTTATTTCAAATCTGAATCTTGAATCTCTGAATCTTGAATTGTTGCTGAATAGCCCTGATGCTATTCTGACTACTTTCAGGACAGTTAAAATGCTTGGCTAATACCACATCCTTCAATTACACACACACACACACACACACATTTAGTCATGTCTACCGATGAAGAGTCAACAGGCAGCTGATTGAAGGAGGATGTAAAGTGAATACGGCTGTGGAGGCATCGATTAAATGTGAAGGTGGTAGTGAAAGATTATGAAATGACAGTAGATGTGTGTGTGTGTGTGTCAGAAAGAGATCGAAAGGAAACGTCCACTCAGTCTCTAGAGCGTGGGGCTCCGTGTCCAATTAGATGACTCACACAAGAGCACTGAGGCGCATTAGACTGGCAGAGAGGCTGAGACGCTCCCATAAGCTCCTTCAAGTGGTCCAAGGCGATTAAAAGTGCAACTTCCTCCATAAGTCACAGCGTGTAAGAGTGTACGTGAGTGAGTATAATGTTAGTGAGACAAATGCTCCATTATTGATGGATCTCTAGTTATTCTCGGAGTTTAGCTCCATGTCATATCTCTTCATCGTCATGGTACCAAATGCAAATTAATACTGACAAACGCACACATATATATATATAATATCTATATATATTGATATATATATATATATAGATAAATATGTGCATGCGTTTGTCATATATATACAGGACTGTCTCAGAAAATTAGAATATTGTGATGAAGTTCTTTATTTTCTGTAATGCAATTAAAAAAACAAAAATGTCATGCATTCTGGATTCATTAATTCAATTCAATTCAGTTTATTTGTATAGCCCAATTTCACAAATTACAAATTTGTCTCGGAGTGCTTTACAATCTGTACACATAGACATCCCTGCCCCAAAACCTCACATCGGACCAGGAAAAACTCCCAAATAACCCTTCAGGGGGAAAAAAAGGGAAGAAACCTGGAGGAGAGCAACAGAGGAGGATCCCTCTCCAGGATGGACAGATGCAATAGATGTAATGTGTACAGAAGGACAGATTTAGAGTTAAAATACATTCAATGAATATGACAGAGTGTATGAATAGTTCATAGTAGGCATATTCCACGATGGAGACCTCCACGATCCATCAGGCAGATGGCGGTGGGAGGAGGAGTGGGCGGAGTCTCAACAGTGGGCGGAGTCTCAACAGGACAGTGGCGTAGTCATGAGCAGGAATTCCACGACCCAGACGATCCATCAGGCAGATAGATCTATGCTGCCTCATAGGGTCCGATGACCCCATGAGACGAAAGTCAAAAGGACTTCCGGGAGAAAGCAGAGTTAGTAACGTATGATTGAGAGATGAAAATTCATCCTTAAGGAGAGAAAAAGAGGAGATAGGTACTCAGTGCATCCTAAACGTCCCCGGCAGCTATAAGCCTATAGCAGCATATCAAGGGCTGGACCAGGGCAAACCTGATTCAGCCCTAACTATAAGCTCTGTCAAAGAGGAAGGTCTTAAGTCTACTCTTAAACGAGGTGACTGTGTCTGCCTCCCGGACTGAAATTGGAAGCTGGTTCCATAAAAGAGGAGCTTGATAACCAAAGGCTCTGGCTCCCATTCTACTTTTTAAGACTCTAGGAACTACAAGTAGTCCCGCATTTAGTGAGCGAGCTCTAGTGGGGCAATATGGTACGACAAGCTCCTTAAGATATGATGGAGCATCACCAATCAAGGCTTTGTAGGTTAAGAGAAGAATTTTAAAAGTGATTCTTGATTTTACTGGGAGCCAGTGCAGAGCAGCTAGTGCAGGAGTGATGTGATCTCTTGTCTTAGTTTTAGTGAGAACACGAGCTGCAGCATTCTGGATCAACTGAGGGACCTAAGAGATTTATTAGAGCAGCCTGCTAATAAGGAGTTGCAGTAATCCAGTCTCAAGTAACGAACGTGAACCAATTTTTCTGCATCTTTTGAGACAAGATGTGCCTGATTTTGAAATATTACGAGATGAAAGAATGCAGTCCTGAGATTTGCTTTACGGGAGTTAAAGGACAAGTCCCGATCAAAGATAACGCCAAGATTCTTTACAGTGGTGTTGGATGCCAGGGCAATGCCGTCTACAGAATCCACATCACCAGATAATTGATCTCTGAGGTGCTCAGGGCCGATTAAAATTACTTCGGTTTTGTCTGAGTTTAACATCAAGAAGTTGCAGGTCATCCATGTTTTTATGCCTTTAAGACATGCTTGAATTTTACAGAGTTGGTTGCTCTCCTCTGGTTTTATCGATAAATATAGTTGAGTGTCATCTGCATAACAATGAAAGTTTATGGAGTGTTTCCTGATAATATTGCCCAAAGGAAGCATGTATAAGGTAAATAAAATTGGTCCAAGCACAGAACCTTGTGGAACTCCGTGATTAACGTTGGTGGTTATCGAGGTCATCGTTTACAAATACAAACTGAGATCGATCTGATAAATAGGATTTAAACCAAATTAGTGCCGTGCCTGAAATGCCAATCGACTGCTCCAGTCTCTGTAACAGGATGTCATGGTCAATGGTGTCGAATGCAGCACTAAGGTCTAACAAGACCAGGACAGAGAGGAGTCCTTTATCTGCTGCCATTAAGAGGTCATTTGTAATTTTCACCAGTGCTGTCTCGGTGCTGTGGTGTTTTCTAAATCCTGATTGAAATTTCTCAAATAAACTATTATGATGTAGAAAGTCGCACAACTGATTTGCGACCACTTTCTCAAGGATCTTGGAGAGGAAGGGAGGTTAGAGATCGGTCTGTAGTTAGCCAATACCTCTGGATCCAGAGTGGGCTTCTTCAGGAGAGGTTTAATAACAGCCACCTTGAAGGAGTGTGGTACGTGGCCTGTTAGCAGAGACACATTGATAATATCTAATAGAGAGCCGCCAATTAAAGGCAAAACGTCTTTAAGCAGCCTCGTCGGGATGGGGTCCAAGAGACAGGTAGACGTGTTCAAGTAGAAACCGTTGAAAATAATTGGTCACGGTTGATAGGAGAAAATCCTCCAAATATACACCAGGGCATACAGCGGTTTCCAAGGCCATTCCACTTGAGGACAGATTGGCACTGGTTATGGGCAAGAGATTATTAATCTTGTCCCTAATAGTTAAAATCTTTCATTAAAGAAGTTCATAAAGTCATTACCACTAAGGTTTATAGGAATGCTCGGCTCCACAGAGTTGTGACTCTCTGTCAGCCTGGCTACAGTGCTGAAGAGAAACCTGGGGTTGTTTTTATTTTTTTCTATTATTGATGAGTAATAGGCTGCTCTGGCATTACGGAGGGCCTTCTTATATGTTTTAAGACTATCTCGCCAAACTAAGCGGGATTCTTCGAGATTAGTTGAACGCCATATGCGTTCAAGCTTTCGTGACGTTTGCTTCAGTTTGAGGTCTGAGGGTTATACCAGGGAGCAAACCTCCTCTTCCTCACTGTCTTCTTCTTCAGAGGGGCTATCGAGTCCAGTGTCATTCTCAGTGAGCCTGTGGCACTATCAACAAGATGATCAATCTGGGACGGACTAAAGTTAGACCAGGAGTCCTCTGTTATATTGAGACGTGGTATCGAATCAAATACAGAAGGAATCGCTTTAAATTTAGCTACAGCACTGTCAGTTAGACATCTGGTGTAGAAACTTTTGACTAACGGAGTACACTCCGCAGTATAAATTCAAAGTTATGAGGTTGTGGTCTGACAGAAGAGGATTCTGTGGAAGACGTTCAAATGCTCAATGTCAACGCCATAAGTAAGAACAAGATCAAGCGTGTGGCCAAAGCTGTGAGTGGGTTTCTGTACTCTGACAGAAGCCAATCGAGTCCAACAAGGAGATGAATGCAGTACTAAGGCAATCATTATCAACATCCACATGGATATTAAAATCTCCAACAATAATAACTTTATCGGTTTTAAGAACCAAACTTGATATAAATTCTGAGAATTCAGATATAAACTCTGAATATGGACCTGGTGGGCGGTACAGAATCACAAATCGAATTGGCTGTAGTGTTTTCCAGGTTGGATGTGAAAGACTAAGAACAAGGCTTTCAAATGAGGTGTAGTGTAATTTTGGTTGAGGATTAATTAATAGGCTCGATTCAAAGATGGCTGCTACTCCACCTCCTCGACCGGTGCCTCGAGGAATGTGAGTATTAATATGACTTGGAGTCGATTCATTCAGGCAGACATATTCTTCATGGCTCAGCCAGGTTTCAGTTAGGCAACATAAATCAATGTGATTATCTGATATTAAATCATTCAGTAACACAGCTTTAGATGACAGAGATCGAATATTTAGGAGACCACATTTAATAGACCTATTTTGTTGCACTGCTGAAATAATGGTGTTAACTTGTATAAGGTTATTGTGTACGACTCCTCTTCTGCTTACTTTTGATTTATTTAATTGAAGTGGCCGTGGGACAGACACAGTCTCAACTCTAAATTCAAGGGTGGGTGGCTGAACGAATGGAAGAGCAGAGAAGGTGTTAAACTACAACTCTGCTCCCGGTTCCTGATCTGAACCCTGGGTTGTCATAGATTAAGTCCGGTGATCAACTTGGTCATATTCGCAGAAATGAGACGCTCCGTCCAACGTGGGATGAATGCCGCCTCCTCATCAGATCAGGTTTTCCCAGAAAGTCTTCCAGTTGTCTACGTAGCCCACATTATTCGCTGGGCACCACCTCGACAGCCAGCGGTTGAAAGACGACATTCGGCTATACAATTCGTCTGTCTGCAAATTTGGGAGAGGGCCAGAGAAAATTACGGTGTCCGACAACGTCTTGGCATAAGCACACACCGATTCCACATTAATTTTAGTGACTTCCGACCGACGGGCTCGGGCGCCATTACCACCGGCGTGTATTACAATCTGACTGTATCTCCGCTTATCCTTAGCCAGCAGCTTCAAACAAGACTCCACGTCGCCCGCTCTGGCCCCCGGGAGGCACACGACTCTAGTCCGTGGCTTCGCTATTTTCACGTTCCTGACTATAGAGCTCCCGATAACCAGGGTGTTCCTCAGCGGGTGTGTCGCTGAGCAGGGAAAACTGGTTGGAAACGTGAAGTGGTTGGTGCACAGCGGGCTTCTGTGTAGACTTACTACTCCTGCGAACAGTTACCCAACCATCCGGCTGCACGGTTACCGCCGGGGAACAGCTAACAGCTGACTGTAGCTCCGCGCCGACTACGGGAGAGGGCGGGCTAACTAGCATAGCTGTCTGAGCTTCGATAGCGGAGCCGTGCATCTAACCCACTTAGACCTGCCTCCAACCTAGCAAATAAACTACACTTGTTGCATGTATCGTTATCATTAAGGGAGGCAGGGGGATAACTATACATGAGACACACTGAGCAAGAGGGAGCGGGAGGGAGAGAAGAAGAAGTCATGCTCGCTGTTGAGCTGGCAACCAGAGCTTACCGGAAGAGTGAGATGATGCGTTCAGGAGCAGCTGGGAAAATCAACCGAAATATTGCAAGCCTTTTATTCTTTTAATATTGCTGATTATGGCTTACATCTTAAGAAAACTCTAAAATCCTATCTCATAAAATTTTAATATTTCCTCAGACCAAGTTAAAAAAAAGATTTATAACAGCTGAGTGTTTGTCAAGGCTCAGGAAACCCTTGCAGGTGTTTCGAGTTAATTAGACAATTCAAGTGATTTGTTTAATACCCTACTAGTATAAATCACAAAATCCAGACTGTTTGCTGTCCTGGCTCCTCAGTGGTGGAACGAGCTCCCCACTGACATCAGGACAGCAGAAAGTCTCTACATCTTCCGTCGGAGACTGAAAACACACCTTTTCCGACTATATCTGGATTAAAACACAGATTAGCACTTCAGTGGCACTTAGATAGCACTTACTTATGGTACTTTTGTAGTTCGACTATGTTGAGGAAATGTTACTTCCTGTATTCTTGTTGTTCTTAGTTTGTACTCTAGGTTGAAATGCACTTATTGTAAGTCGCTTTGGATAAAAGCGTCTGCTAAATGACATGTAATGTAATGTAACCACGCCCACCACGACCACAGAGCAGCCAAGTACTACGTGTGTGTGTGTGTGTGTGAGAGTGTGTGGAGTGACAAGGAGAAAAAAACCCTGTGAGAGCTGTTATAATAAAACAATGAATGAATCAACGTACACACTAGCACTTTTCTTGTTCTTGTACATATTACCACCCTCTAAAGTGTATTCTTTTATATTTTGTATTTCTTCTTTCTTATTATAGTGTTATTTCAAATCTGAATCTTGAATCTTGAATCTTGGTTGCTGAATAGCCCTGATGCTATTCTGACTACTTTCAGGACAGTTAAAATGCTTGGCTAATACCACATCCTTCAATTACACACACACACACACACACACACACACACACACACATTTAGTCATGTCTACCGATGAAGAGTCAACAGGCAGCTGATTGAAGGAGGATGTAAAGTGAATACGGCTGTGGAGGCATCGATTAAATGTGAAGGTGGTAGTGAAAGATTATGAGATGACAGTAGATGTGTGTGTGTGTGTGTGTCAGAAAGAGATCGAAAGGAAACGTCCACTCAGTCTCTAGAGCGTGGGGCTCCGTGTCCAATTAGATGACTCACACAAGAGCACTGAGGCGCATTAGACTGGCAGAGAGGCTGAGACGCTCCCATAAGCTCCTTCAAGTGGTCCAAGGCGATTAAAAGTGCAACTTCCTCCATAAGTCACAGCGTGTAAGAGTGTACGTGAGTGAGTATAATGTTAGTGAGACAAATGCTCCATTATTGATGGATCTCTAGTTATTCTCGGAGTTTAGCTCCATGTCATATCTCTTCATCGTCATGGTACCAAATGCAAAGAAATGCAAATTAATTCTGACAAACGCACACATATATATATATATATATAATATCTATATATATATATATAGATAAATATGTGCATGCGTTTGTCATATATATATATATATATACATTCATACATTGAACTATAGACCATTTTTCTATATTTACAATACCGTAATGGACCGGCCGGCCCCTGAAAGAATAAGATGGTTCACATTGCTGTTCACAATCATGTATGTTTTGTCTGTTTACTCTCCCAACCAATAAATATTTCTTGATACGAGTTAGAAAATAAGAGAACGAAGGGGCAGGATTTAAATGAAAAAACAGGAATGCAGTGAGGCTTATGTTGGATGACATGCTGCACAGTCTCCTGCAAAGCCCTCGTGTGTGTATATTTAAATCCAGTGTGGCGAATGGCGGTCAATTAGCGCTAATATTTTCTTTATATACATGATCATGAATGGGGTTTTATTTTAATCAAAGTCACAATGATTCTAACTTTAAAAAAATGTTTACCTCCGTATTTCTTTTATTTGTTGTTTTTCTCTCTCTCTGCAACACTTAGCACACACACATTAAAATCAGTATAATTGTGTTGGGACAATGTCAGGCAGATATGAGGTAAAATGGCAAAGACAGCGGGTACAATTAAAAGTAATTATTGCAAAAATAGCTTATAATGGGCTTGTTTTTGCAGAATCACTATGTTTCCTCGCAGCCTGTTATCAAATATTCGACGGCTTGGTTTCACAATCCGGAGGGTGGAAACCTCAGCTTGATGCGTAGACTCATCCAGCTAACCAGCTAAATATGTATTATCCTTAATCTCTCCATTTCTTTTGATGCCTTCTTCCTTTATTTCCCTTCCTCTTTGACTCTGGCCCTCTTCTTCCTCTTCCTGTAGATCTCTCCTCATCCTCCGGACTTGCCTATCTCCCACACAGCAGCAGACCTGCACCGCTCCACCCCTCCACGCCAACCTCCCGCCCATCCTCCGGTGGCCTCCGCAGCAGCCACCACTATGTTGACCTCACTGCCCTGAGCACCTCCTCCTCCTGCCCTGCATCCACAGCTCCACGGGAGAAGTAACCAACAAACGATACACACATCAGGTGTTTTATGCGGAAACGTGAGATGAGACGACAGGACTGAAAGCAGAGGGATTGGATCAGCTCACCAAAATAGAAAAAACAGATGCTTTTCTACAGTTGCATGTAAATATCCAGTTCTAGGACTATTTTCTGAACCCTCATTCAAAACACATTGCAACATTTTATGATCCATCTTCAGTGAAATAACCTCACAAATAATGTTTTCAGGTCTCAATGTGTCTCCTTACTGCTCAAGTTACATTTTTTTCTTTCCACCCAGCCATTTGACAGAAGTGCCTTCTCATCCCATTCACACCTCACTTCTCTCATTTGTTGTTTATCTGCTACACAACAAGTAAGAAGGGATTTACTTTTCAGAACTAACAAATGACATTGAGGACAAGCCAGTGGTGTAACACCCTGTTCTGTTTCTCCTGTGTTCTGTGTCTCCTATGTCTTAATTGTTTAATTCCCTGCACCTGCCCTCAGCCACTCTTGTCTCGTTACTGTCTGATGTCGTACACCTGTTTACCCCCCTATATATTGTGTCAGTCTTTCCCTTGTCTTCTGTTGGGTTGTCGTCTATAGTTCTGGGTCCTTTTCCCGTCGTCCGGTCCGTATTCCTGATTCTGCCTGTTTGACCCTGGATTCTCTGCCTGCCCCTTTTGGACCTTTTTTTTTTTTTTGAGAAACAAATGTCTTTACTTCGAAACAGACATGGTCATGAGTGAATCGACCTGAGGGACAAAACACACAAATCTGGCAGGGAACAAGGCAAAAAACAACAAGGTCCAAACGGGACAGGCAGAGAATCCAAGTTCAGAGCAGGCAGGGTCAGACAGGAAGAATCAGGACGACGGGAAAAGGACACAGAACTAGAGACGACAATCCAACAGGAGGCAAGGGAAAGACTGACACAATATATAGGGGGGGAACAGGTGTACGACATCAGACAGTAACGAGACAAGAGTGGCTGAGGGCAGGTGCAGGGAATTAAACAATTAAGACAGAGGAGACACAGGAGACACGGAACACAGGAGAAACAGAACAGGGTGTTACAAGTGGAGAAAATAAATGTCATATGAGAAGTTAATTTGGGTAGAACAGACCTTACAGGGGTTTCCCTTTCAACCACAAGTTGTGATTTAGTCTTAAACAATAACTTTTCACATTAAAATCTCAACTATACTACAACAGCACAAAGCACTATTTGTTCTCTGTGTTATAGTAAAAAGGAATTTTCTTAAATGGGTAAATTGTGATGAGTGAAGGAGACATCTGTACAGTCTGCCATCGTCCTTTTTCTATACCGTTGGTATTCAATTCAATTCAGTTTATTTGTATAGCCCAATTTCACAAATTACAAATTTGTCTCGGAGTGCTTTACAATCTGTACACATAGACATCCCTGCCCCAAAACCTCACATCGGACCAGGAAAAACTCCCAAATAACCCTTCAGGGGGAAAAAAAGGGAAGAAACCTGGAGGAGAGCAACAGAGGAGGATCCCTCTCCTAGGATGGACAGATGCAATAGATGTAATGTGTACAGAAGGACAGATTTAGAGTTAAAATACATTCAATGAATATGACAGAGTGTATGAATAGTTCATAGTAGGCATATTCCACGATGGAGACCTCCACGATCCATCAGGCAGATGGCGGTGGGGAGGAGGAGTGGGCGGAGTCTCAACAGGACAGTGGCGTAGTCATGAGCAGGAATTCCACGACCCAGACGATCCATCAGGCAGATAGGATCTATGCGGTCTCATAGGGTCCGATGACCCCATGAGACGTAAAGTCAAAGGACTTCCGGGAAGAAAGCAGAGTTAGTAACGTGTGATTGAGAGATGAAAATTCATCCTTAAGGAGAGAAAAAAGAGGAGATAGGTACTCAGTGCATCCTAAACGTCCCCGGCAGCTATAAGCCTATAGCAGCATATCAAGGGGCTGGACCAGGGCAAACCTGATTCAGCCCTAACTATAAGCTCTGTCAAAGAGGAAGGTCTTAAGTCTACTCTTAAACGAGGTGACTGTGTCTGCCTCCCGGACTGAAATTGGAAGCTGGTTCCATAAAAGAGGAGCTTGATAACTAAAGGCTCTGGCTCCCATTCTACTTTTAAGACTCTAGGAACTACAAGTAGTCCCGCATTTAGTGAGCGTAGCTCTCTAGTGGGGCAATATGGTACGACAAGCTCCTTAAGATATGATGGAGCATCACCAATCAAGGCTTTGTAGGTTAAGAGAAGAATTTTAAAAGTGATTCTTGATTTTACTGGGAGCCAGTGCAGAGCAGCTAGTGCAGGAGTGATGTGATCTCTTTTCTTAGTTTTAGTGAGAACACGAGCTGCAGCATTCTGGATCAACTGGAGGGACCTAAGAGATTTATTAGAGCAGCCTGCTAATAAGGAGTTGCAGTAATCCAGTCTCGAAGTAACGAACGCGTGAACCAATTTTTCTGCATCTTTTGAGACAAGATGTGCCTGATTTTGAAATATTACGTAGATGAAAGAATGCAGTCCTTGAGATTTGCTTTACGTGGGAGTTAAAGGACAAGTCCCGATCAAAGATAACGCCAAGATTCTTTACAGTGGTGTTGGATGCCAGGGCAATGCCGTCTACAGAATCCACATCACCAGATAATTGATCTCTGAGGTGCTCAGGGCCGATTAAAATTACTTCGGTTTTGTCTGAGTTTAACATCAAGAAGTTGCAGGTCATCCATGTTTTTATGTCTTTAAGACATGCTTGAATTTTACAGAGTTGGTTGCTCTCCTCTGGTTTTATCGATAAATATAGTTGAGTGTCATCTGCATAACAATGAAAGTTTATGGAGTGTTTCCTGATAATATTGCCCAAAGGAAGCATGTATAAGGTAAATAAAATTGGTCCAAGCACAGAACCTTGTGGAACTCCGTGATTAACGTTGGTGGTTATCGAGGCGTCATCGTTTACAAATACAAACTGAGATCGATCTGATAAATAGGATTTAAACCAAATTAGTGCCGTGCCTGAAATGCCAATCGACTGCTCCAGTCTCTGTAACAGGATGTCATGGTCAATGGTGTCGAATGCAGCACTAAGGTCTAACAAGACCAGGACAGAGAGGAGTCCTTTATCTGCTGCCATTAAGAGGTCATTTGTAATTTTCACCAGTGCCGTCTCGGTGCTGTGGTGTTTTCTAAATCCTGATTGAAATTTCTCAAATAAACTATTATGATGTAGAAAGTCGCACAACTGATTTGCGACCACTTTCTCAAGGATCTTGGAGAGGAAGGCCAGGTTAGAGATCGGTCTGTAGTTAGCCAATACCTCTGGATCCAGAGTGGGCTTCTTCAGGAGAGGTTTAATAACAGCCACCTTGAAGGAGTGTGGTACGTGGCCTGTTAGCAGAGACACATTGATAATATCTAATAGAGAGCCACCAATTAAAGGCAAAACGTCTTTAAGCAGCCTCGTCGGGATGGGGTCCAAGAGACAGGTAGACGTGTTCAAGTAGAAACCGTTGAAAATAATTGGTCACGGTTGATAGGAGAAAATCCTCCAAATATACACCAGGGCATACAGCGGTTTCCAAGGCCATTCCACTTGAGAACAGATTGGCACTGGTTATGGGCAAGAGATTATTAATCTTGTCCCTAATAGTTAAAATCTTTTCATTAAAGAAGTTCATAAAGTCATTACCACTAAGGTTTATAGGAATGCTCGGCTCCACAGAGCTGTGACTCTCTGTCAGCCTGGCTACAGTGCTGAAGAGAAACCTGGGGTTGTTTTTATTTTATTTTTTTTTTTTTATTTTTTTTTCTATTATTGATGAGTAATAGGCTGCTCTGGCATTACGGAGGGCCTTCTTATATGTTTTAAGACTATCTCGCCAAACTAAGCGGGATTCTTCGAGATTAGTTGAACGCCATATGCGTTCAAGCTTTCGTGACGCTTGCTTCAGTTTGCGGGTCTGAGGGTTATACCAGGAGCAAACCTCCTCTTCCTCACTGTCTTCTTCTTCAGAGGGCTATCGAGTCCAGTGTCATTCTCAGAGAGCCTATGGCACTGTCAACAAGATGATCAATCTGGGACGGACTAAAGTTAGACCAGGAGTCCTCTGTTATATTGAGACGTGGTATCGAATCAAATACAGAAGGAATCGCTTTAAATTTAGCTACAGCACTGTCAGTTAGACATCTGGTGTAGAAACTTTTGACTAACGGAGTACACTCCGGTAGTATAAATTCAAAAGTTATGAGGTTGTGGTCTGACAGAAGAGGATTCTGTGGGAAGACGTTCAAATGCTCAATGTCAACGCCATAAGTAAGAACAAGATCAAGCGTGTGGCCAAAGCTGTGAGTGGGTTTCTGTACTCTCTGACAGAAGCCAATCGAGTCCAACAAGGAGATGAATGCAGCACTAAGGCAATCATTATCAACATCCACATGGATATTAAAATCTCCAACAATAATAACTTTATCGGTTTTAAGAACCAAACTTGATATAAATTCTGAGAATTCAGATATAAACTCTGAATATGGACCTGGTGGCGGTACAGAATCACAAATCGAATTGGCTGTAGTGTTTTCCAGGTTGGATGTGAAAGACTAAGAACAAGGCTTTCAAATGAGGTGTAGTGTAATTTTGGTTGAGGATTAATTAATAGGCTCGATTCAAAGATGGCTGCTACTCCACCTCCTCGACCGGTGCCTCGAGGAATGTGAGTATTAATATGACTTGGAGGAGTCGATTCATTCAGGCAGACATATTCTTCATGGCTCAGCCAGGTTTCAGTTAGGCAACATAAATCAATGTGATTATCTGATATTAAATCATTCAGTAACACAGCTTTAGATGACAGAGATCGAATATTTAGGAGACCACATTTAATAGACCTATTTTGTTGCACTGCTGAAATAATTGTGTTAACTTGTATAAGGTTATTGTGTACGACTCCTCTTCTGCTTACTTTTGATTTATTTAATTGAAGTGGCCGTGGGACAGACACAGTCTCTACTCTAAAGTCAAGGGTGGGTAACTGCTCGAATGGAAGAGCAGAGAAGGGTGTTAAACTACAACTCTGCTCCCGGTTCCTGATCTGAACCCTGGGTTGTCATAGATTAAGTCCGGTGATCAACTTGGTCATATTCGCAGAAATGAGACGCGCTCCGTCCAACGTGGGATGGATGCCGTCTCTCCTCATCAGATCAGGTTTTCCCCAGAAAGTCTTCCAGTTGTCTCCGTAGCCCACATTATTCGCTGGGCACCACCTCGACAGCCAGCGGTTGAAAGACGACATTCGGCTATACAATTCGTCTGTCTGCAAATTTGGGAGAGGGCCAGAGAAAATTACGGTGTCCGACAACGTCTTGGCATAAGCACACCGATTCCACATTAATTTTAGTGAGTTCCGAGCGGCGGGCTCGGGCGTCATTACCACCGGCGTGTATTACAATCTGACTGTATCTCCGCTTGTCCTTAGCCAGCAGCTTCAAACAAGACTCCACGGCGCCCGCTCTGGCCCCGGGAGGCACACGACTCTGGTCCGTGGCTTCGCTATTTTCACGTTCCTGACTATAGAGCTCCCGATAACCAGGGTGTGTTCCTCAGCGGTGTGTCGCTGAGCAGGAAAACTGGTTGGAAACGTGAAGTGGTTGGTGCACAGCGGGCTTCTGTGTAGACTTACGACTCCTGCGAACAGTTACCCAACCATCCGGCTGCACGGTTACCGCCGGGGAACAGCTATCAGCTGACTGTAGCTCCGCGCCGGCTACGGGAGAGGGCGGGCTAACTAGCATAGCTGTCTGAGCTTCGATAGCGCGGAGCCGTGCATCTAACCCACTTAGACCTGCCTCCAACCTAGCAAATAAACTACACTTGTTGCATGTATCCAGATAACGGCTTCTCAGCCACAGGAAATGTGACTCATGTCAACGTTTAGCCAGCTTTGAACACAGAACCTCTGACCTCTTTGTATAATAGGCCTCTTGATTTGTGTCTTTGTGCGATTGCGTGTCAATAATGTGTGTGTTTGTTTGAGGTTGCCTAGTTTACAGTATAATTGAATACATTTACGGGGGCTGTTTCTAAACAGACTCAACTGGCACAGCCTCCATTAACCTTTAAAATGCTTACAGTGCAAATGTGTCCGCCCTGAAGCTTTTATTGTGATAGGTCAGGTGTTGTTGTTGTTGTGTTGGTGCAATGTTATTGTTGAATGTGATCAGTGCCAGGTGGGGTCAACCACACAATGTGTGACTTTGGCAGTCCAGATGTTTCTGGAAGTTGAACTTTATGTGATGTAAATTGATTTTGCCCAATCATGAGTTGTTTGCAACAAACTTTTTTTTTAAAGGTGACAATTTGAAAACAGCTTCTGTTTTTGCCACACTAACCTTGTATTATTGTACGAAAATACAGCTTTATTAACGCTTATATAAACAGTTTGTATTTATATTTCCACACAACCAATGTCTCTGAGTTATTGAGTAAAAGATGACTCGAATAGTGTTTTTGGAATGTTTATTGTGTTGTTTGTGTTATTACACGAAAGGTGTGAGAATGAGTATCGTAAATCTCAATGACGGATGTATGCAGTGAAAAGGTGGGGATCAGGTGAATGTAATAAGGCGATAACAGAGAAACTGATGGAAGCTGCAAGAGAAAGAAAAATGTCAGAGCTGTTCAGAATGAAGGATTTCCAATGCAGAACACGCTCTGTTTTCACTAGATCACATACAGTTGTTCAGATGCTTCAGTGATGTATGTGTGTTGGGTTTCTTTGGAATAAAATGATGTGATCAAAAAACCGACATTTCTGAACATGGCATCTCTGTATAATAACATGACATGCAATCATGAAGCTTTCAAAAGACGAGATAGACACTATAAAAATGATGAAAAGCAAATACAAGTGATACATGTGGTGTCACGTACACAAACCATGAGTAATGAGGATCGCAGCATCTTTTCCTCTTAACTCCATAACGAGGGTTTGACACTCACTTGATCTGCTGTCGATCAAATCCTCTTCATCTTAAAGACGCTCCGCTGCGCCCCCTGCTGGCGATACTTCAGTGTTACACCTTTCCAAATGACGTGTTTACTGCTGGAGAATCCACAGGACTGTGTCGTCACTGGGTTATTTGTAGTTGATCTAACTAACACTGTGCTGCTGCTACAGATACTCAATAGAGATGCAATTAAAGTTAATTTGAAGTTGAAAATAGTCCCCGACAAACATGCTGCTCCTGTTTGAGCACATTTTGCTTAACACTATAGGGCCCTGTTGTTTGCGGACACTATTTAGCCTTTTTAATTACCTTCGCATTGAAAATGCGGAAGGTTATGTTTTGATCGCCGTGTATTTATTTATTTATTTGTATGCGTGTTATTCACAGAACAAAAAAAGTTTTAAACCGAATCGCATGAAATTTGGTGGGATGATTGGTTATTATCCGGGGACCATTTGATTAGATTTTGGGATTGATCGGGTCAAAGGTCAAGGTCATGAAAAGGTCAACATCTTCTTGAATCGCATGAAATTTGGTGGGATGATTGGTTATTATCCGGGGACCATTTGATTAGATTTTGGGATCAATCGGGTCAAAGGTCAAGGTCATGGATAGGTCAAAATCTTCTTTTTGCACGGTCAATTGTTATCCAATTGCCATGCAACTAATGCCAAAATGTTCATAATTCAATGCCCAATCTTGTGATATGCGAAGGTATGCGCTCTACCGAGTGCCCATTCTAGTTGAAGTATATATTTGTTTATGTTTTGTTTGTTTAAATAACTCTAAAGTAGGAACTCTTGTGCTTGGGGCATAGACACAGTGGGGAATAGACTAACGCATTACTGTTGTTCACAATAGGAACATTTTGTACTTATGGAAAATAAATTACTACTACTACTAATTACTACTAGCTCTATCCTTTCAAGCTCGTTTCATGTCCATCTTCCAAATGTACAAACATATTTCTGATGTCTAAAGATGTACTTCGGGCTCAGCAAATCCCCTGAAGTATGAGAACAAAATATTTCCCTCTGACATTTACTGGATGCACAACATATTTAGGGAATCCCTCACAAACTCAGTGTAGTTTTCTTTTATAAATCCGGATTACAGTTTATTGACTTTGAACCTGAATAACCTTTATTTGATCCCCGGTACACTTACAGGTTTCTCACAGTTTGCCTCAAACATTCAAACATTAGGTTGAAGATAACATGTTCAGTTGATATTATTTGCCTTTTGCGTAAACTGTATAAATAAAGGTTTTAATCAATCATCAACACATAACATTTACAAGAATCTAGTAAATTAATACAAAATAAAGTTAACAAATAAAACAATATACAACGCTGTCTTCTTTACATAATTATTCTGGAGTGTTAAAAAGAGAGAACACCAATGACTGCACCTTTTCTCATTGTTGCTCCACCTTCTTTCTTTCCACACCACATTGTGTTGTCATCTTTCTCAGTTCGTCTCAAACATCAGAGGAAGAAGCAGTGCCAGGCAATCACACTTTATAAAGGTAAGCAGCATTACATCCATCCTCAAAATTACTCACACACACACAAACACACACACACACACACACACACACACAAACAGGCTCAGAGAAAGAAGAATTATTACATGATAGCAGAACATAACCATTCCGTGTCTAATTATGTTGCCTTATAGCGTATATACCCCCCTGTCACTTGAGTTTAGCTTGGGCTTGTGGGGGGTCGGGTGTGTGTGTTTGTGTGTGTGTGTGTGTGGGGGGGGGGGGGGGGGGTGTTTTCATGACTCGTGGTAAAACTTGTTTCCACCGCCCCATTGCTGGGAACCATTACATTCCAAGGTGAAGCCGTGGTTCAAGTTAGGTGAGTTACGTGTTGTAATTAAGAGGCTGGCAGCAGTTCTGGTTCTGGTTTGGGTAAATGTCGAGGAAATGAACATCGCTCAATGTGATGTCCACTAAAGTCCTGAAAACACGACTGGGGTTTTTCCCATATGGAACAGTTGTTACGTTAATCTGTCTAACAGACATAATAACTTTAATTTGATCATCAGGCCTGATTATTCTATGTTTTAACAGAGCAACAGTGAGTTTAATGTTTTTTGACCGGACCGGTTCAACAAGATCTCCGTCCTGGTAATATTGTTTTATTTCTATTTCCCCCCCCCCCCCAATATTCTGATCTGAGAACAATGGCCAGCAGAGCTTAAATAAACAAACTATGCATGTATTAGAGTGCAGGTGTGCCACTGCTTTATTGTGTGATTGAATGGATCCAGTCATATGAACATCGATTGGCTTTATTCAAACTCAAAAACTCAAAAAACATTTTATACAACCGTGTCAAGTTAAACTAAATGAAACAATGCACTCTGCGGTGTTCTTGTGTGATAAAGAATAAACCAGTCCAACATGTTCTGGGTTTTCCTCATAACTTAAGTGAAGTCCCAAAACTAAACCAACTTCTCCTCGTTCGCCTCTCTCTCTCTCATATTACCCAAAATATGAATGCCGTTTTTACGGCAGCAGAGATTAGACATGGACAGACACCATCACTCACGGAAGCACACATAATCCTCAATATCAGCGGAAACACTCACAATATGTATCACATAAAAACTCATTAAACCAATAGAAAGCTCCCAAAAACAACAGTAAGTGGACCCTAGGTTCATATTTTAATTTGATTGTGTAATATTGTTAATCAGATTCACAAACAAGATATTTTTTGAGATATTGAGTAACACAGTATTAGCCTGTGACTAATTACTGGCATGTGACTGTCAGGTGAATACCACGGCCCTGAAACTGAATCATCCAATAATTCATCTCCACCTAAGACATGTCAAAAGGTGGATTGTGTTTATGAGATATCCGTCATTGTGTACGACCCGCAGTCTCTCTTTTGACTTTTTCTTGTGTATTTTAAGTTTGTTTCCTTGTGTATTTCCTCCTTATTACTCCAGGTGTAATGCTTTGGCCCTTCTCAGCTCCCGTACATTTCTCAACAGCGGCCATTAGTCGCGTTTGACCGGGAGAAAGATAACCTCTGTACTCCCGGTCAGTTTCAATACAAATGCTCACCAGTGGTTCCTTTGCATTAACTGTAGGTAAAACAAAAAGACACAAGTATAATTTACATAAGTTTATTACCTCCACAAGAATGAGACTTGTGGCCATGGGAGAGGAGGAGGAAGGGAGCGTCCAGTTTCACTTTGGACGATCTGCTCCATTGTAATGTAAAAATGCAATGTCGGCAAACCGGCTTGGTTGCATACCCACATTATGGAAAGAGAGAGAGAGAGAGAGAGAGAGGGAGGAGTATAACATGCTCCTCAACTTGATGAGCAAGTGGCGCTTCAAAAGAGACGAGGGGAGACATGTCGACCGCCCAACCTGCTCTGTTCAACATCTTCACTTTTAGCTTCCTTCGACGTATTTGCGGATTACAGTTCAACGATGACGGTTTATTACGAACAGATGATGTGTGACGATAAACTCTCCACAGAGTCTTTGGCACTTGGACTCTCCAGGGGGATTTGCTGAAGAGGCTGATATAGAATGATGAGATGATGAAACTGATGAAGACTTGGCGTAGACGGGGAGGTGGAGGGGTCACGGCCACAGGAATTAGTACAATTTAGAAAGAGAGTCATATTTAAAGGAGACAGCAGGACGACAGGCGAACGATGCCATTGTTCCGTTGTCTCACTGGACAGAGGAGACCTGCTGACGTCATGACGGACATACCCGAGAAATGACAGCAAGTAAATAAGGAGTGAGCGTGCGTGAGAAGTGATTCTCCGATGTGTGAGAAATGAATGACAGGCCTTGGCCGGCAGGAGAACGGTCTTCACACTGAACGTATAGAGCTTCATTTCAATCACTGGTTCTGTTTTTGCTGTATTTTCTCTTGCTTATTGGCTTTTTCTCCCCTGCTCCTTGAACAGAAATCATTGAAAAGGGTCAGGGACCTCCTCCTATGGAAATGCCAGCACCCGCGTACCCCGGTTACCCCCCAGGCTACAACACGGGAGTGTACCAAACTCAGCCTGCCCCCAGTAAGAGATCACCACCTTCATCTGAGGACCTCCCTCTGCATACTATTAATGTGGCTCCTATTCTTAAACGATTGTGTCTAATTAATTAAAACCGTTAAATAAATGTCTTTGTGTCCTTGTATCTAGTTCCACCGCCGGCTTACGTGGTCACCACACAGCAAACTCAGGTTGTACAACCTCAGGTTGTAGTACAACCTGTTGTAGTACAACCTCAGGTTGTAGTACAACCTGTTGTACAACCTCAGGTTGTAGTACAACCTGTTGTAGTACAACCTCAGGTTGTAGTACAACCTCAGGTTGTAGTACAACCTCAGGTTGTTGTACAACCTCAGGTTGTACAACCTCAGATTGTACACCAAGGTGAGTGTCTTCTTTCTTATATTTTTTGGGAGTTCATCCTGATCCGATGTGAGGTCAAATGTCAGGGGTGTCGTATGTGTACAGATTGTAAAGCCCTCTGAGGCAAATTTAGTAAAATGTTGGGCTGTATAAAATAAAGTGAAGCTGCTAAAGGGGGATGGGCGTCTCCCTCTCAGTGAACCAGGTGGTGGTGGCGCAGAGGTTGCCGTCGGATGCTCCGGGTCACATGACGTGTACTCACTGCGGGAACACCGTGGTCACTCACGTCGAGCACACGAGTGGTCTGCTCACCTGGCTGATCTGTGGCACACTGGGATTATTCATGTGAGTCACACACACAAACACAGACCACACACCACACACACCACACACACACCACACATCACACACCACACACACCACATACACACACACACCCACACACACACCACCACCACAAACATACAATACACACACACACACACACACACACCACGTGCACACACACACACACACAGAAACAAAGGGAAGCTTCTTAAGGCACATTTTAAATATGAAACTTGAGTTCTTATTTTTACTATTGTGTGAGTTGTGTTTGGAGCATTTGACAATGGCTTACTAATTATTGTAGCTTACATTCTGTTTAATTTGAGAGTAAAACATATTATATTATTGTATCATTATCTTCCTGCTTTACCGGACCTATATGTGTGGGGCTTTGGGGTTTAAAAAGGCAGCTTAAAATGAATGTTGATGTATTATTCTAACTGTATTTTGATCTTCCACACCAGGTTATGGCCTTTCTGTTTGATCCCCTTCTGTGTGGATTCTTGCCAGGATGTAAAGCATACATGCCCGATCTGTAACAACGTCCTGCACATCCATAAACGCATGTGAACCCACCCTAGAGTTTACTCTGCTGAAGGGACAACCGATAAACATCTGGACAGGAGCCGGACCTCCTCATGCACCGTCATCATGACCCGTGTGCTCACTACAATGACCTGCATTATTACTCTGTTCTGGACTTTAATGTGTCGATCACAGAAGAGATGTGTTTTGTTCATATATCCTATCTGCTAAAATGTGCAATGTCACATGAATATGTGAAAACTCTGATCTGAATGCATCATTTCTTATTTTAACCTGAGTGAACTCGTCTGGGTGTTTAATTCAAACAACAATGTAGGATGTTGTTGTTTTTTTACTTAAAATAAATGTGTCCAGTGTATTATTTTCTGTTTTTAAGGCTGCAGATAGTTATTTGGCATACTGTGTACATTTTTAGAGCATGTTGAATGTTTTTAGTTTTTTTCACGTCATCTCTTTGATATACTGACAAAAAGATATGTTATTATTGAAGATATATTTCAACATGAACATTATCAGACGTTGGAAGCCCAAAATCTTTGTTTAAAAGCAAAAAGTTTCAGTCTTTTAAAAACATTTCCTAAAACACTGACATAATAAATTATGGGAACAGCTATTACATAACTCTAATAGCATAATCAAAGAAATTTAGGCTGTTTATTGATTAAACTCACAATTATAACCAAACTCACTGCTTGTATCTTAAAATGATTTAAATGAATAAATCACCATGGAAATGCAGCTTTCTTTTCTTTCTTGTTGATGAGAAAGCAATACAAGCGGTGCGACCGCAATGTGACTCATCATCGTGCCTATGTGAGCAAACCATAAGCAGTTAAATTTTTTCCCGTAATGTTATCAAAACATGTGAACGACTTACGGCAGATCCCCGTCAATATAAATGTGATTTATCAAACATAATTAGTGCCATAACTTTACAAGATTTGAGCCAGTATAGGTGTGATTGTTAGTTTTCAATTTCCCCCAAAAAACATACAGAAGATAAGGATCTCGTTTTTTATTTGCTGCAGGACTGAAGGCCTAATCTCAATCTCAATCATACATACAGGTTTATGGATGTCCCAACATCAAAGTGTTTAAGGACATTTTGAGTCCTTTATGAACACTTTCAACATATCTGCAGTTCTATAGATTTTGCACGAGGGAATTTCCCACAATTCATAGCGCTGTGACGTTAAACCA
The DNA here is from genome assembly GCF_029220125.1 of Pseudoliparis swirei. Classification (NCBI taxonomy): domain Eukaryota; kingdom Metazoa; phylum Chordata; class Actinopteri; order Perciformes; family Liparidae; genus Pseudoliparis; species Pseudoliparis swirei. The sequence continues at coordinate 22,315,685 of NC_079411.1, forward strand.
GGGCACTGTAATGAGACCACAGACCGGTGCTCACTGTAGTTCTCCAAGTAGACAGCAGATGGAGCCAACAGACTGCGAGCCCTTTATCCCACACACGGCCTCCTCCTGCAGTGCCCTGTGTTATACTTGGTGTCCATTGAGATGATAAAAATGACCCTTGCACCACCCAAAAAGGACCTCAAGACACTTGCCTCTCAGTAAAAATACAACACACTTATTTATAGTCCACTTAATACTGAATGTCCTTGGGCAAGGCACTCCATATCCACACTCCTGTATTTTCTTTGCTGCCTCATGGCTGAACTACAGACCTCCAGCTGTGGATGCCTTTGACTCAGTGTGAAGTGAAGATGTTACTCCACCTGCAGCTCCATCCCCACACGCATCCCTTCCTAAACGCTCCTCTGTGTGCGACTCGCATGTGTTCGTGTTAGGAGAAGCCTGAGGTGGGATGAAGATGGGATTATGGGATGGGCCATACTTAACGAGGTACTATTAGACTGTGACCATAGTAACCACTGGATTACACAGATTAGGACTGAAGAGCTAGTCATCATTCGTCTCGGTGTAATCCGGTATGGTCATAGTCTGTTGTCTTCCACCTCTGTCTTCTCTTGTCTCCGACATCAAACTCCAGCTGAGAGTGGCTGAGATGTTTTCCGAAAGTTTTTGAAGACAGTGACTCATTTTTGGCTCTTAACCAGATCTATTAAAAACCCACTGGACTCTCCTGAGACCCCCCTCTGACTCACCGGGCTGTCTGTGATGGAACATGGTGAAATGATTACCAGGGCTGCAACTAGAGATTGGGTTTCACTTTTGAATTGATAGATTTTTTCACAAAAGAGATAAAAGGAACAATTTGACATTTTAGGAGTTAGATTGATACCACGCTCGAGGCCTACGCTAAATAAGCAGAGCCAGCCGTTAGCTTAGCTTAGCTTCGCACAGAGACTGGAAAACCATTGAGAGACAAGTGGCCAACATGTGGCTAACACCACCCCTCTCTGGATTAGAGTCTTGACGGACTGGGGATGGAGGTGTGCAACACTTTCCTCCAGCTTTGGCTGCTCCTGTGCGTGTCTGTCAGCATCAATCTCTCTCACACTGAATGGACTCGATTAGCCAGCATGGTTGCTGTCGTGTTTTACCTCCCGTCACATCGCTCTCCAACCCCACATGAAACCATCTCCGAGAGAGGAGATTACTCCACTCTAGAAGAAGACTTGGCTGAATCACGTCTCTAAGGGTGTCACGTAACTCTCTGCTCGGACAGCCACGGGGGGGGGGGGGGGGGGGTCACAGGGGTCACGGGGGTCACCCGTGTCTAGATTGACCACCTGCCCATCGACTTCCAAAGCCCGTCTTCACTCAGCGGACGAGAGACCTCCTTTTGTTTTGGTCCAGCCTGGTGACTAAAGATGAATGTCCAGCTTTTTGTGTGAGGAAGAATTATATAAGTGGCATGAGGAAGACGTGGGAGCCGGTAGGCGGGAAGCAACATGGAGATGTGCAAACAAGTGACTAATGCTGGACTGGCTGTGAATTACCTTTCTTATTGTATTGTGCTTTATCTCCCAGTCTCTTCCTGTTTAGACAGGTGCACCAGGAAATCCTTCTTCCTATGTGTGGGAGAACAGAGGTGAAGATGGGATTGCGTCTCTGTAGACACCTCCGCAGATTCAGCGTGAAGCAGGGAGAGAGAAAGCCAGACGTGCAGATAGAATGAATAGAAAGAGGAGGACAGAGGGAGCGAGAGAGAACGAGTGGAAAAGAGAGACGGGAGATATATTTGACTATGTGGGTGTGTGAAGTATCAAGGCATGCATCATAATTGTGGATTCTTCTCGGAGCAGCCGGACGTGTCACTGCCGCAGCAGGACGTTTATTGATCTCACAAAGTGCGCTTTTTTTGGTACTTACAAACAGTCGGAGCTGTGAGCCTCATAAGAGACAAAATGGAAACCGTTTTGTTTCTGCTGCCTCAAGGATTTTATTAACTGGGATTATATATATTTAAAAAAAATACTTGGACTATAGTTTGAAGCGGTGCATACTGCAAAATGATGATGATGCTCCTTCGCTGTCAGTAATCAAGATTTCAAGTCAAGAATTTATTTGAGGTGAGTTTTGAGTTGAGACTTTTTAATACTGTGGTGTTTTCTATGTGCGTGTGTTCCTTTACTGTCCTTGTTAGGGACAAAGAGTTTTCCCTTTTTAAAGTGAGAACATTAGTATTTTTTTATTTATTTTATTTATTTATTTATTTATTATTATTATTATTATTATTATTATTATTATTATTCACAGTTTGAGGGTTTTAACTTGGCATAAGGATAAGGGTTAAAATAAGGCTTTGTGTTAGGGCCGGGGGGGGATGCATAATGTCGACAAGGGTCCTCACAAATAAGTACAAATCTTGTGCGTATGTGTGTGCGCATGTGTGTGTGTGTGCGTGTTCGCATACACACATGCTTTTCTCTGTGCTTTTGGGTGCTGAAACTCTACTTCTCAAAAGCGCAGTATGTGATGTCGTCAGCCCACGCTGTTTCCCGTTCCCATGGAAACTATTGCCCAGCGTTAAAAGCAGTTCTATTCTGTGCTGCGAGTGCATGAGTGTGTGTTTGTGTTTGTGTGTGTGTGTCAGACACATTAATCTTGAATATTAGTGGATGTAAATATATTTTGATGGCTGTTTTTCTTCTATGTTGGTGTCTATGAAGTCACTGTATTTCCGAATAGACTAATTATCACGAAAATTCACCTTCCTGCTCCCCCCCCCCCCACCACAGCATCATATCTCTCTCTCTCTGTACCTTTCTCCCCACCGCTACATTATGTTGTGCTCTGTGTCTCTAAGATGGCCGCCAGCCCTATCATCATCTGCCTCCTGTCCCTGATTGGCTATGGCTCATCCCACCCGTCTCCTCCTCCTCGGGGGTGCAGCGAGGACGTGGACCCTCCGTACCGGGTGCTGTGCGACCTGGAGTCGGTCTGGGGCGTGGTCCTGGAGGCCGTGGCCTGCAGCGGAGGCGTGGCTTCTCTGGTCCTCGCCGTGCTCCTGCTAGTCAAGCTACGCTTCATTTCTGACCCCGCCAGGCGCTCCGGCACCGGGCCTCTCCTCCTGCTCCTGGGCACGCTCCTGGGGCTCTTCTCCATCTCTTTGGCTTTCTTGGTGGGGAAGAATCAGGGGCTCTGCGTGGTCCGCAGGGCCTTCTGGGGGCCCCTCTTCGCCCTCTGCTTCTCCAGCCTGCTCGTGCAGGGGGTCCGGCTCAGGAGGCTGGTGGCTGGCGAGACGAGCCCCTCGGGCAGCTCCTTGGCTGCGCTCGGCCTGGCCCTCGCCTTGGTCCAGGGGATCATCTCTGCTGAATGGGTTTTGCTGACTGTAGTTAGGGAGGGTCACCCGGCCTGCGAATATCCGCCTTTAGACTTTGCTCTGACATGCAGCTACACCCTAGGGCTGCTCCTCATCGCCATGGGGCTTTCTCTGGGCGTGGTGCTGTGCGGTGGTGAGATGGGGGCAGCGGGAGGAGGTGGGAGTGAAGAAGATAGAGAAGGAGAGATGGAAAAACGGAGATGGAAATGCAACGCCGTCTGGCTCTTCCTGGCCAGTCTGGCATCGGCGTTGCTGTGGGTGGCTTGGCTGGGGTTTTATCTTTATGGGAGCCAGGCGCTGAGGGGGAAGGGGAAAGGGGAGAGGTTAGGAGGAGGAGGAGGAAAGAAGGATGTGAAGGTGTTGGATGAGCCGGCGCTGGCGGTGGCCTTGGTCATTCAAGGCTGGATCTTGCTGCTGTTCCACGCTATTCCGGAGGCACACCTGTGTCTCCGAAACCCTCCACCGTCCAACACGCAGGACTTCTTCGACTCCACTCACACGTCCCCTCCTCCACATTTTGGAGATGAGCTCCCGGCACACTCGCAGCGACCTTTCCCTGAAAACCAGGCTTTTTCTATAGAGGAGCACGGCGCAAGTAGGCTTATGTAATGCTTGTGTGTGTGTGTGTGTGTGTGTGTGTGTGTTGCTGTGCATGTTTGTATACAGAGATAGAGAATCAGTTATCACGACTATCTTTTGAGTCTGAAAGGTGGTGAATTTGGTTTCTCTCTCGAATTTTCATTTTAAAGAACACCTGAGAGAAGCTATGACATCATGTCTCATGGATTCATTTCTAAACCAACAAAAATAAATCCAATTACAAACAATTGAGATTTAATTAAATCTTATTAAAATAAGAAATACATTTCATAAACAATATGAAAATCTAATTATAAAGATATAGATAGATGTTTGGTTGCAGGAATAACTCCCACACCACTTCTGAGACGTATAATATATATTTAGATATTTCAAGAGTTGTGAAAACTGTCATCTCCTGTGTTATTTTAATTGCCCGATTTGATTCATAGTGACAACACATGCTTTTAACACGTCATTATTGTTGCATTTCCCAAAACAGCTGATGCGATGGGGCACATCATCTGCAGCTTTTGATTCAAATAGCTCAGGAGCTATAATTAGCCTGAGGATGTTTTGTGAATATGGCCTCAGTTCCATCAGAGAAGAAAAGATCTATGAAGTCTATTCAGAATCTAAATATGCATAAAAACTCCTCAAACCCCATTTGCAGCACAATCCACTTTAATGACGTCCATCTGTTCAGGTTCTCTGTTACAGATATATTTGTGTTTACACAACTGTCACATTGTTTATTGAGCCCTCAAAAGAGTCCAAGATCACATGTGAAATAATAATGCTTGGTAAATAAATGTAATCCATTGCCCTGCAGACCAATACACATTTAACCAAGATTACCATATTACTTACTACCATGAGTGCCATGTAGGTTTGTATACAGCAAAGTGTGGCTCTCTTGTACTTACTGTACACAACACACAATCCCATTAATCTTATGAAATGCCTGCTTATCCAACATGCAAATGTGTGAGTCATTTCACGGCGGTTCCTCTTCATATTTATCTGAAGCCAAATGCACAGATGAAGGGCTGAATCACCATGAACCCGAATAAACAGCGAGTGGAGGCAGCGGCAGAGCAGAGTCAGAGAGGATGTTGCATGAAAACGGACTTCAGGAGACAGATTATATTGTTGGGCTCTCCCTCTCTTTCTGTGTTATCTCTACAGTTGGCCAAGAGATTGTGTTCAGTAATATGTGGTTTGAATGATGACTATGAAAACAAAACTTGTGTTGACAAAAAATATATATTTTCCTTTAAGATTTGGATGATCTTCCTACTGCAAACTACAACAAATTGAATTAATTGTCCATTCAGCATACCAGTGGCTCAATTTAAATGATGCAGTAGCTAATATTGTATGATGTTAGCAAGCATACCATAGATATTGCGTAACTGACTGTAATGCTATTCTGCCGCACAGTGTCTCTCATAAAAATAGGCTATGTAACTGGCTCAGTCATGTTCGACTACTCTATTAGGAAATGTATGGCCACAGAAGGCGCTATTCAGCGACGGTTAACACAACAAGTGTCCAAAACCCCTTCCTTTTCACTAAACAGTGAACTATTGCTATTGTCTGCCATTTTATTGTGTGACATTTAATTAACAAGGGTGTGTCACTTTAAAAGGCGGTTCACACCAAGACAGGTGTTTTCAATGACTCTGATTAGACACCTGTTCAGGTTGAAGGTGGATGGAGCTGTGCAGCGTTTGTGTCGATGTGTTTTGTTAGTTTTCTAAACATTGTAAAATGTTTAGAAAATCCCCGCCGTCAGTGTTTGAAGGGGATTGGTCATTCTAACCCTAAACCCAGATATGTGAAAGGGCTCCAACTGTGAGGCACATAACTGTGTCGATGGAAATAATGAATTTGACTTTTTCCAACTTTATTATATTAAGTCACCAAACTCCAGGAAGTCTTTAAATAAGCACAATAAACGTGTAATTAATTCAGCCCATCAAAGTAAACAGGAGAGCCAGGGAGATGTCAACTGTTCAGCATAAAAGAGGTCAAATCAACCGTATTAATTAAACTCACCTGTGAGGACTTACTGTGGGTGAGAAGGGAGTTACCGTCTGTATAATTATACTTCAACCTCAAGTTTGATGCATTCATGCTTTGTGTCAGTCAGTGAAACAGTCGTCTAGCACAGTGGTTCTCAAATAGAGGTACATGTACCCCTGGGGGTACGTGAAGGTACTCCAGGGGCTTACGTGAGATGTCTGAAATGAATATACTTAAAATTATTATCCATTCAAAATGGTCTTTTAATAAATGTTTAATCAAATATAAGTGTTTGTTCAGAAACTGAATAGTATATATTCTATATTAAATAAGACACTGATGGCACAGCGCTGTGCATTACATCTTTTTTTTAACCAAAAATGCTATGCGCTTGTTTAGTTTACTTGGCTGAAAAGGGTTGAGAACCACTGGTCTAACATATCTCCTGAAACTGGAATCATTATGTTTGTTAGCAAGAGAGCTTTAACTTGTGTGTGTGTGTGTGTGTGTGTGTGTGTGTGTGTGTGTGTGTGTGTGTGTGTGTGTGTGTGTGTGTGTGTGTGTGTGTGTGTGTGTGTGTGTGTGTGTGTGTGTGTGTGTGTGTGTGTGTGTGTGTGTTTCACCTTGCCATGTCATGTCAGCTCTTCGAAGTGGAACGTACCACAGCAGCCAAGGGAGTATGGGTCCTGGCATCGCCTTCAGGGGCCACGTCTACCAGCCCACTGAGATGGCCCTGGTCATGAATGGCGGGACAGTAAGTATGGATGTGGATATTGTTGTCTCATTTTCGAAAATAACCAACCGCAGGTGCGATACATTTGTTGACGACATGTTTGTCTCCCTCTCTCATGTAGATGCCCACAGCCCCTGTTAACTACACTGGAAGACGATTATGGTAACAAGGGACCAAACCGGAAACACGTGTGTGGAATTGTGGAATTTTCTTTTTGCATCCAGAAAACGAAAAGGAAGGAGACGTTAAGAACATCCCTTCTCACACAGGATGGATTTGATTACAATTTTTTTAACGTATTTGTGTTTCCGCACACATGTATGAATTTTACATTTTAAGGAACTTTCTTCATAGTATTTTTGCTGAAGTTTTCTGTGTTGCCTCTTTATCGGCCGACTGGACACGAGAGGGAAGAGAGAGTGACGGAGCGTCCACAGTTTTGAGAGTCTTAATTGTAATATGTAAATAAATACACTGACAAGGAGTGTGTGTAAGCAGGACTAATGTAATTATATAAAGGGGGAAATGTAAGATCAGTGTTCAATGTGGTTTTGACCCAGAGAAAGTAAAGATGAGCATTTTGTGTGAGCAGCTCTTAACGAATGCTGTTGCTTACTGATCGGTGATGTTTGCTTTATAAGACATATGAAGTAAGGCATCCCTTTCCTTTTCTTTCTATCTTACGCGAAGCTACAACTAAGAAAAAGACAACCCTTTAGGTTGTTTTTGTAAATGACCTGCATACGCACAAAAAGCTTGCTTGGCCTCTATTACGTGCTGGAAAGAACCAAAGGCCTCAGTGTGTTTTGCACATTTCGCCCTGCGTATTGATATTTGTAATGCATTAAACATAGCTTGTGCATAATTCTGAGTGGGGGGGGGGCATCTGGTGATTTAAAAGGCTCAAATGCATTGGATAAATAGTTTTAATGACGTATATCATTAAAAAGCCATGCATTTAATACTGAAATGCCTATTCTGCAGTAAGTGTTACTGTTGTTTACTGATTTAGCACTTTATTTTGCTATGGATTTGGGATGTGTGATCATTTCAGATGCATGAAAGTGCAGATTAAAGGTAAAGATTTAAAGGTTGTTAAAATTAATTGTATTTTGAGTGTTTTCTAGAATTTTTATATAAATATGGAGGAGAAATACCAGTTTTAGTGTTGAGTTGAAAAGTTCATTCTTGACATCAGCAACAACGGAGAACAAAACCATTTGAAGTGCTCAGAAAATGTAAACATCTAGAACTCTATGACAACTGGGCAACATCTGCAGAGGAATACCATCGTGTATGATTGAAAGCTCCAGAACAGCCACAAAATGGACGTATAAATTGGACTGTTTTGCTGACCATATGGTAACATCTCATCATATTCTGGCATACAAGATCCCTTTAAATGTCAACTTCCATCAAATATAGAGGGATCAATTAGTCATCCATCACTGTGAATTTAACTGGAACAGATTCAAATGCATGTATACTTTTTGTATTTGTGAAACTGCAAAGTTTGGCTCCAATATGAGACACATTTTTCTTCGGCAGCTGCTGTTCAGATGCACTGGCAATCAAACTCTGAGGCAACTTCAAACTTGCAGTTTTCATTTCCTGACCAACTCTGAATTAATTTGAGGACATTAAGTAAAAATACTATTCAGAGAACAGTCACCAAGTAAATGTTGTGACCATTTTTTTCTTGCTATACAACTTAATTAAATGATTGGCTTCTGTGTACAAGTGTGCGCTCGGATAATGTACAATTGAGATATTATGATCACAAGATTTGTATGTATTAAATTACATACTTTTAATCATGTAAATATTCGAAATGTAAAAATGTTATTTTCCTTTTGAGATGCTGTTATGATGCACTGTGTGCGCGCTGGTGTCTGTTTCTGGCAGCGTAACATGAATGTTATGTAATGTGATTCGCACAAAGTGGCTAATACATCAGTGCATATTTTCTGTTAATTATTGTCTGGTCTTTGAACTGATCTTTCTTCATTATCCTGTCCTTATGGAACACAAATGGATCCACTGGACTAGACCGTGGCCATGTCACAGAGACCCATCTATACACTCAGCTACAACAACACGTAGAGGTAGAATCTTGTATGTGTATGTGCACACCTGAAGGGGACACACAAGGATGTGCAAGTAAGGTGTAATACTTGTTGAATTGAGGATAACTTTGCAAACCACAAGTGACAAATATTAGTGGGAATAATTCAAAAATAGGGAGTAGTTCAAACCCCTAACTGTTTTATACACTTTACCAAAACTGATGTTGTTGATTTACATGTTGTATGGGGGTGATGTGAGACCGCGTCTATTTGTAGTGAGTAATCTGGCGGCAGCATTGTGGATTACCTGTAAACGCTTAATCGCAGACATAGTAAGTGAGGAGAGAAGTGCATTAATTACAATAATCAATACGAGATGAGATAAAAGCATGTATGAATGAAAACGAAAACCTTTTTTACTTTCATATTACATATAGTTGCATACGTATATGACATCTATTCTCTGCATTTGCTAACGTTGGAGGGTCGGTGCAGACGGAGCTATAAACAAAGGGAGGACGGCGTCTGTACCCCATTGAAAAGCCTTGAATATCTGGTGCGCGCGGGGTGGACCATGTTGTGTTGTTATGTCAGAGAGAGGTACAAGTCTATGGAGGACTCAAAATGACCTAAGTATAAATAAATAAATAAATAAATGCATGAATAAATATAGGAATAAATAAATGCTTAAATAAATGTATAAATAAATTAATAAATATAGGAATTAATAAATATAAGTTATAAATCAACATGACATCATTAAATAAATATATCTCTACATTTCTGTATTTCTTCATTCATTTATTTATCTATTTACGTGTCCACACGTATTTCTTCATTTATTTATGTGTGACATTTACGTGTCCGTATATTCAAATGAGCTGGGGCGGTCCGAACCTCTGTCTGAAGCATGATTGGTCACAGGAGTGTGATGCACCTGGTGTGTTGTGCTCTACTATTTCTGCCTGGCACATGAAGCTGAAGTTGGCTCGCTCAGCTAACCGTTAGCAGAAGTTAGCCTAGACAGCTTTTTGACTTCAGCCGTTTATCAATTCCAAGTACACTGAGTACAGCCTCGTGTTTTCTTGGAGTCTGGTCTTGGGAGTCCGGACTCTGGAGGACGCAGGACGGTCCTTCTGGTCTTGTGACGTCACCACATCAACTGTTCTTGCTCATGAATTTACTCCAATTATTCACTGTAAAATACTTTACAGTGGAGTAGAATGTGTTGCGGTGTCCACTGTTGTTTGGCGTAGGCTACGAATAAACGGTAATAACTATAAAACGTCTCGTAGCTTTCCTGACCCAGGGTCGCTCCAATATGAAGTTATGAATCTTATTCTTAACCCTCAGTCAAATTGACGTAACGTTATCTTTTAATAAATAAGAAACTCTTTGTGCTCGTTAGATCCTCCAAAACCTAATTATATCTCATGTTTAGCCGCTACGGAGACGTCAGAGCCAGCGGAGCATTTAAAAAAGTCCTGCCGAGATCAGGCTGCTCTCGGCGGCCACACAGCGCGCTGAGCGCTCGGAGCTCAGAGGTCCCGCGAGCAGGACCTCAAATCGCATATCCTTATTAGGCTGAATCTCGATAAACCGACCACAAATTTGATGCTTAAACTACTAACTTCTCGGCTGAAAATATCCTTAAATTACATTCCGTGACTCAACAACAGTAGTATTTAGAATGTACAGACAAGAATGCATAATAAACGCTGTTCGTCTACAGATCCAAGTGCTAGGGATCGATTGCTTCTGTCTTGCTCTCCGACTTGACCAATCCTGTTCAACAATGAGGTTCGGACCGCCCAGCTCATTTGAATATACGGACACATAAATGTCACACATAAATAAATGAAGAAATACGTGTGGACACATAAATAGAGATATAAATAAATGAAGAAATACAGAAATGTAGAAATACATTTATTTAATGATGTCCTGTTGAGTTATAACTTATATTTATTAATTTCTGTATTTATTTCTGTATTTATACATTTATTCTTGTATTTATTTATTTATTTATACATTTATTTAAGCATTTATTTATTTATTCCTGTATTTATTTGTTTATTTATACATTTATTTAAGCATTTATTTATTTATTCCTGTATTTATTTGTTTATTTATACATTTATTTAAGCATTTATTTATTTATTCTTGTATTTATTCATGCATTTATTTATTTATTTATACTTAAGTCATTTTAAGTCCTCCATACAAGTCAACAAGAGATATTTTAATAAGGCGGTTAAGAGAGATGGGAGAGGGAAATATTATGAATGTACTAAAGAGACACTTTAGTGATGTATGCTGGAAGGTTCTGTTTTAATATTTAGAGGCGACACGATTAATGAATAGAATATGAGTTAAATTTTTTGGGGGGGGGTCGTTTTTTCTTGAATGAGATATTTACTTTAATTAAGAATGCTATTTGAAAAATGTTTGCAAACCGCCATAAAAAGCAACAGAATAAAAAGATGATAAGTGCGCGCGCTCGTTGCTACAGACGCTTGACTCTTCGCTAACCGGAAAAAGGAGCAACTACTTCCGGGAGAAGAGAGTGGACCGGTTCACAGGTGAATTACCAAAAGTTACAAAGTGAGTTAATCGCTCATCAAGTTTACATTTAATAATACTTTATGCAGCTATGGGGCAATTGCCGCACGCTATCGCTGACTAGTTAGTTTGTTGTTTCCTCGGTTTGACCTTTGAGCCGCTATTTCACGTCAGATGCTAACTAGCACGGCTAACTAGCACACGAGTGATTTTAATAAACATGGTTATGGTATGCCGCCTGACACCGGTCATCTCTCTGGATGTGTTGTTGACTGGACGTGTTAACTCGCTCATGAACAGTGGCACTGAAAACATGCTCCGTTTCACGGACAAGACACTCCTTTCATTTTATATTTCAGACGGAAACCCATGAAGAAATCATCTTTGTTTCCGAAAAGCGTGCACGTAAATCCAGGGAGATCGCCGTTGACACGGTACTGATTTGCAACATTGAATTATACAACATGTGGAAACCAATTAAGACGTGCAAGGCAGTAGAATAGTCTATGATTGTAACCCAAGATGTTCTTTGAATAGACATGCATACGCTTTGTGACGGTGTGCTAAAACCGCATTACAAGTAGAAGTTTAAAGCCTGATAATTGCACCAATGGTAAGTGTTCATGTTGTAACACCAGACTAAAAGCATGAGTGAATCTTGAATAGTCCACATGCAGGAGTACATCAGTGGAACTTGCAGCAATGTTCCACCTGAGTTTGATTTGGCTGATGCATGCAGACTGGAGATCTGTGTAAACAACTTTTCTGTTGGATAAAAGAGTTATACTGTTTTTAATTTTTAGGATGATTAACATGTAAGCACACTTCTACTCTGTTCCCTGCAGGCCAAGCGACTGGACCTGCAAAGAGACATTGATCAACAATCCCGGCCCAGGAAGATGGCCAAAGCATTGGTTGGTGTTTATTGCTCCGTCACTCACACGTGCACATACAATTGTGTCTTATGAGCCTGTTTTCGTCCATTTAGTCGATACCCAGAAGGTATTGTCGTGCAGTAAATGATATTTTTATCTCACCAGACGAGCCCGGGGTCCGTTGCTGCGAAGAGGCCGGTGAAAAGGAAGACTGAGAAGAAGAGTGAGCCAGGTTTTGTGAAGCGGAAGAAACGCACAAAACAACAAGACTCTCTGCCTGCGAATAAACATTATACTGTAGTAGATCAGAGCTTAGTTGAGGTTAAAAAGAAGAAGACGTGTAAACAAGAGGATGTAATTGTGATAGATACAGAAGAGGAGTCTGTGGATGGAAGTGGTGAACAGAAAGAGAAGAGGAAACGTGTCGCTGAATTTTTGAATGATTTTTGTGTTAAGAATGGAAATGACAAAGAAGTCGACAAGAAGAAGAAGAAGCAGCTGGAAACTCCACAGTTCGGTTTAGTAAAAAAAGTAGAAAAGAAACCAACGACTGTAAAGAAAATTAAAGCACAAATTGTGAAGCCAAGGAAAGAACAGGAGGCAGAACAACGCGCCGGGGAGGATGAATTGCCAAAGAAAGCCAAGAAGAGAAAAAATATTGTAGTTGTAAATGCAGAGGAAATTGAGGAGCAAGTTAAGGAAAAGAAGAAAAAGAAAACAACTAGTGTAAAGATCACTGACGGGAGAAAAAAATCAGCTCAAATGAAAGTGACTAAGAATGGAGTGAAGTTAGGAACTCCAGAGCAGGAGACTTGTGAGGTTGAGAAGGTAAAAGTGAAGAGGAAAAGAAAAAAGAAGCCGAAAGTTGTTGCGAAAGAAGAACAAATATTGGCACCGCCTCAGGTGAAAGGTAAGAACAAAAAGAACAAAGCAGCATCAGGCCAAAAGGTGGAGAACGAAAATATGCTCAACAAGAAGAAAGACAAATCCACAGAGAGTGTGATTGTTATCATAGATGAAGAGGAGGCGGAGCCTAAGAAGAAAGTCAAGGGCCGAAAAGTTTCTGTGGAGGTCGGCATAGAGCTGAATGAGCCGAAGAAAAAGAGGAAACTGGTAAACTCCAAGGGAGAAAAGGAAGTACCATTATTACTTGACGTTCAGGAGCAGCGGCGTGAACCAGTAGCCACGGGCCAGAAGAAGAAGAAGAACAAGAAGATCTGCGTTAAGGTGGAGGCTGTGAGTTTTGGAATTGGTGCAAAACAGAAGCAGATTAAAGAAGAGGCCGAAGACCAAGACCAACAAGTGAGTGTGCAGGCGATCGACGCTGAGCTCGAATGTCGTTTTTATTTATTTTTGAACATCGGGCGTGAACCGTGTGTGTGTTTCAGGAGTCGTGCCCAGTGGACGTGGTCTTCCTGTCAGCGAAAACTGGAAACGCAGATGAGGTCAACATCAACCAGGTAACCGGGCCTCATTATTCATCATGGAATTACTCTTCACTTGCTCTCTCGCTCGGAGTTAAATGACAACCTGGGTATCACTCTCGTGTCTGTGTGTTTTCATCCACTTGCGCTAAACGAGACATTTAAATCGCTTGCATTGTCTGTTTCATGCAGTTAAGTGTAATTAAGTGTGTGTTACGGTTCGTCACAGGAAAGACGGCAGGCGTTACAAATGGACATCGACGAGGCCTCTCGACCTAAAGAAAACACGGTCAGTATTGGCATCTTCCGTGCAAAGAATATAAAATTATGACGTTTCCATTTGGAGCTTTTCCTGAGAGCAGAGAGTTCTAACATGTTGCGTCCCTATCCTTGGTGAAGAGCAATGATGGGGAATGCGCCTTACATTTCCCATAATGCAACTCGATAGCATCCTCATTAGAGACGCACTCTGCCAGGAAAATGCCCTCGTCTTTTAAAGTTCCACAGTTTGTAATTGTTACAAAGCCTGAGCGTGACGTTAATACGGGTCTCCCCACCTCCAAAATGAAGACCAATGCGGCAGCATATCAAACAAAGGTTTTTATTTGTGCACTCAAGTGTCAACAACTCTTCAGGGTGAGGCCTGGACCAAAATAACAAACAAAACAATCTGTGTAAGTCACCTAACTTTCCTGAACCACGAAATGAACAAAGAAAGTACAGATGTCTTACCTATCAGAAAACGGGGTTGAACAAAAGGGCTCCTCACCTCTACCGACACACTTAGAAAACCCACCACCCACAAAACTGCGCTGTGCTGCACGGCCCGGTTGGAAGCTGGAGAGAGAGGGCCGGCCACACAGGTCACCTCCTAAAAATTCGTCCAATTTCCCGCACAACACATAACCCACAGCACCCCCCTCAGGCAGGGAGGTGAACAACACTAATAATCCCCTTGACACTCTGGGTCATAACAGTAATGCAGGCTTTCTGTTGCACACTTTAAGTCTACATTGCCAAACCAAATTTGCTTAAGTCTAACAAAATCATCAGGGTTGTTTTGTCAGACTAAAGAGAAAGACAATATACATATATATCCATTTTCACAGCCCACGTGTTACTCCCCATGAGCAATAAACGGTGCGTTATGTGTTAAATCATAGGGCCTCTAAATTACGTGTGTGTGTGTGTGTCCCCTCAGGGTCTTGGCCAGTGGACCACCGCCCAGTTCGACAGCTCTGCACAGCAGCAGAAGTTCCTCCGCTTGATCGGCGGCTTCAAAAAGGCTTCCCAGCCGGCTGCGGGCGGCAGTGACGGGGCGAACATGGCCCTGGGGAAGAGCGCACAGCAGCAGTTGCAGCAAAGGCTTCTGGGAGAGTTGGAACACGCTCAATCGCGCAGAATGGACTTCAGTAACAGGGGATCGGGTCTCGGGTTCAGTGCACCGGTCATTATTAAGAAGTTCTCCATCGATGTCAATGCATGTCGATCGGTTCGCTTTGATGATTGATCCAAGTGAAGCGTGTGTGTGTGCGGACACATGCTTTATATTTTTAAACTTTAGATTCACAAGTCTACTATGATAACTTTTTTTATGTATATCAGAGACCGAACACAGAACAGGATTATGTTTGTACATACTGTATATTAAACATCTGATTGATTAACTAAGCATCGGTTCATCGTGGTTTCAGAGTTGGTGTAACTACTCAAGAAAATGTAAGTTTGTTTACCGAATACAAATATATATTTTAAAAGGTGACATCAAAAATAACATTTTAAAAAACCAACCACTAACGGCATGTGACGGTTACAGGGTTTCACTGGGTTTATAAGGGACAGTGCACATTGATAAAAACATTTCAGTAAATGTGCCAGTTAGCCAAGAGGCTGTTTTTCATCTGTAGTCCCAATGATGCTGATGTTAAGAACAAACCTAAAAACACAAGATTACAAATACAATCTACTGACAAAGCAAATAAAATAAGGGAGAACAATGTTAAAATGGACATAATTAAAACATGTCAGACACAACGTAAAAGCATACAGACTTTGGCTACTTAGAAAAGTGTCAGAAATTTGAATTATTGTATGAAATATATAACCACAAGCAGGTGAACGACAAGAGACGACGCGCAGGTGGAGTAAACAGTCGACCAGCAAAGTCGAGACATACAGAGACCGGACAACAGACAGACGGTCAACAACTGACAAAGTGAAAGTCCAACCCGGACAGATGGAGGAGGTAGGAGCCGTTAGTCGAGTGCTGACAGAGCTGAGTAGTGATGTACTATTTCTTTGTCTCAGCTTTAAAAGAGTTGAATGACAGTGTTTACGTTATGCCAAAGATGTCCATGTGTTGCAGAGATGACTGAAATGAGGAGGCTAGCTCGCCCAGTCATGTTGAAGCCTCAGGGCCCGCTTACGTTCAGATTATTTAAGAGAAAATCCAAAATGGCTGAGTCATCCTTCCCATCACGAGTAGACTACTTTGCCAGAGGGGAGGGTGGGCGGCGGTTAGTCGTCACAAACCTCCCTACCAGGCGTCTGATCCTGGGGCTTTCTTTAAGACTGTAAATGTAGATTGTATAGACCCGTAGACGGGGAAAAGCTGCAGTGTATTACTTTTAAAGAAGTCGCTTAATCTACAAATCTGTAAAAAAATAAATAAAAAAGGGACCCCCATTTGATGGCTTTGATAGTTGTTTTTATTCCAATCTTGCACATGAATGACATTTTCTTTAAAGTGGAGTTTGAAGGAAAGTCAGCATACACGTTACTTCAGATAAAATGGAGACATTGCTGCTTGCTTATTAGCTCAATCATTTAGTTTTAACTATGCTGGAAAACAAAAGACATTTGACTATCATGAACTTAAATATTCCACACAGCTGTGTGTTGTAAGCTTGATTTAACGTGACATTTTCAATCACTCAAACTGCTGCGTGAACATTCGACTTGTAACTGGAAAAGTTATAAAGGACAAATGAATAGATTGGTGTCTTTTCACAACAAGTGTTTCATACATGAAACCCTGCACAAGAACTTCCAAAGAGACACATTTTAAGTCAAGTCCTTATTTCAGACATACTGCCCTTTAATGATGGCTGTGGTCATAAAATGCAGTTTACGCCTCATCTTAACCGTGACTGCTTTATCCTTCGAGTGGCGTGATGATCGGCTACAATACGGAGTAAGAAAATAGAGTGAATCCTGCATCTGTAAACAAGAGCTCTCTTCTCTCGGTTCCTGTGTTTGAGCTTCTCAACATGGCGGCCACTCGGCATCCTCAGGAGCTTCTCATGAAGGTTGCCACCAGCGACTGAAAGACAACGCTGCTCGCCGGTGCACTCGCTTGAGTTCAAAAAGTAAAGTATTTACAACAGTCGCTACATAGTTAAGAATATGTTCTGACGGTTTGTGTTCAAGCTGGCACAATCAAATGTGCAGAGAGGAGGACATTTTAAAAACAAACCAAAAAAACCAGACGCGGCCCACGTTATCCGGACGCTCAGAGAAGGCGACTCGACGACAGCGGGTGGAAGATGGAGGAGGAAGCTGGAGGGGGAAGCTGTGTGTTCCTGGTGGAGGAAAGTGATCTCACGCCTGTAGATACTCCGGCTGCACGCGCGCCACTTTGCGGAACTCTTTGCTGTGCGTCCGTGGACACTGCATCTCACACCAGTTGATGGGAACCATCTTGGCACCTGACGGAAACATCAACAGGTTCAAACTGACGGCACCATACACATCTAAAGACCTCAGGAGTTATTGGGAACTACAACTAATTTAAAGCCCATCATTGTGTTCCCGAGTGTCAGCTAAGAAATATTTTATCGTGGAACTAGAGATAAAATGAGGCGAAGACACATTTCTTCGTCAAAGGTTGACTTCAAGTGTGAAGTTAAGATGAGAATAATTTGGTGCTCATCGTGGAGAATTTGTGGAGCACTACATTTCAATAATCATGTTCCAGTTCCGTCACATGGCTCTTTTAGGAGGAGCAAAATAACTGGATTGAAAGCGTTACATCTCTATACTTCCATTATGCTTTGTTACGGGGATCAGGAATAACTAGATTGGCACTCTTCTAAGATTCTGCCAAAGGGCAGAAATGCATCCAGCAAATGCTCGATAACCATGACTGACTAGTGGAAACAATGCTCTCCAGTTATCTGGGCAGTTACTCTTGCACCACCTTGTCTTCCAATAGAATATTATCAATCCATGTTGTGCTGGAACCCTCCTGTATTTAGAAGTTTAGGATAAAACATATATTAAACTAGAATGGGCACTCAGTAGAGCGCATACCTTCGCATATCACAAGATTGGGCATTGAATTATGAACATGTTGGCATTAGTTGCATGTCAATTGGATAGAAATTGACCGCGCTATGGTAAAAAGAAGATTTTGACCTTTTCATGACCTTGACCTTTGACCCGATTGATCCCAAAATCTAATCAAATGGTCCCCGGATAATAACAAATCATTCGATTTGGTTTAATGCTTTTTGAGTTATGCGAGTAACACACATACAAATAAATAAATAAATACACGGCGATCAAAACATTACCTTCTGCATTTTCAATGCGAAGGTAATTAAAACACTTCGAGACTCACCTGCTCCACTGTGGGCCACCACCACCCCGAGTTCATTCTCTGCCGTTGTCAACAGGTAGTTGGACTGCACATCACCGAGAGAAATCTGACACCACAGGTCAAGGCTGACCAACTGAGTCGAAAACAATGTACATCCACACAAAGTTGTTTTTCTCTCTCTTCATTATCCACGCATTATTCACAGTTTTTTAATTCCAAGGGAGGAAAACCATCAGCGGATGCATGAGCTTAATAGATTATTTATATAGTGAACAGGATACAACTTTCGCCAAGACGATGTCGCCGGGTCTGAAGCTTTTGTACATCTCTACCTGCAAGAGTAAAAGTAAAAAGCGTGTCATTGGAGATTAAAATGAGGCGACATCTGATGATCTGACCAAATGCACGGAATCAAACCTTGTCTTTCTCCGTCGCGCGCACGTCTTCTTTCCTGTAGAGTCAGAGGGAGTGGGCTCAGTTTGGGAAGTGGCGCAGGGAATAGACCGCCATGGCGTCAAACAGTGTTCGCTATGGACAACAAGAGTTCCCGGGGTTACCTGATTGTTCCTCTGAAGCGGTCCTTCAGCGGCGTGGAGCCCACATAAAGGATGTGGACCTTGGCGAACCTCGGGTTGATACTGGTCACCTGTCCAGACGGAGAACAGCGAGGCTCAAGACAAACGGATCTAAATCAAATAATCAATCATTAAAGAAAATGTGTCCGATTCCACTGCATACCTTACAGGTGACTATTGCCCCGATATCGGGTAGTAGTTGCGCTTCTGTTTCCCGCACCACTGAGATCACAGGCAACTAGAAAGACAGGTCAGATAAAAACCAATTCAGTTTTAAATGCATCAAGTTCAAAACGGGCAGAATAAATAACCGTCACATCAAATAGTGGATATTTCTTCACATGCCCTGAACAAAAAAAAAGTCCGGTTCAGTCACAAATGTTGCACAACGCGTTCCCTCTGCCGCTCCTCCAGGCCTCATGCGGCTACCCACACCCCGCCGCCCTCACCTCCTCGCCCTCGTTCTTCTTCAGCACGTAGCCTGCGAGTGACGAGTAGACGTAGCCGTGCCGCAGATACACTCCCGGGCCCGGAATGCAGTTGTCTGCACTGCATAGCTTGTCACCTGGACACAAACAGGAGGGGAACGCAAGGGAGGCGTTGGAGAAGAGTTGGAGACATTATATGAATACAACTATACATTATTTTGTGACGTAACAACCATCGGAGTGAAAGACTGTGGGTCAGTGGGTAGCGGGTCCATCTTCCAATCGGGGTCGGTGGTTCAATCCCCGAACTAGTCGATGTGTCCCTGAGCAAGGCACTTAACCCTGAATTGTTCCCTGTCGCTGCGTCCACGGTGTAGGAATGTAACATTTGGATAAAAGCGTCAGCTAAATGACATGTAATGTATTGTAACGTCACCAGAAGCACTCTTATTTAGTAGGTGTAGCTTCGCATTCCCAGACTTTTAACAAGAGCTTCATGCAGCTATGGATTGGTGACAGGTTTACTTTTGAGATCACACTTGGACTTTAGGAATGAAAGTTCAAATGATCCAGAACCAAACAGCCCCGTCTGCACAGATAGTATGACTAGTATCGTTCTAGATCCACTTGTACTAATCCTGCATGATATGTAGGAGGACTGACAACATCCTGTGTTACTACTTTCAATGACTGGTGTTTCCATCGGACTTTAACACATCGAAACATCTCAGCAGACTTCCCCATATAACACCCGTGCAGCTCAACGCAACAGAGGAATTCACATGGGTGAGTCACAACAAGTGAAGAGAGGAATGCTGCCGTCCTGCCCGAGGCGATGGGCAGGACACGAGATGAAACCTGCCGTGCAGAGTAAAAGTAAAGAGCTCACAGCCCTTCCCAAGTACGGTTATTACAGTAATGATAGTTTTAATAATAACCCTCAACTCACCTACACCTACCTGAAATACTAACCATACATTTACAAGTAACGGAGTGCAATGCTAACTGTGCTGGGGACGCCAAAGCCCGCAGCACGCATGGCAGCTGGGTAATATTAACCGGGTTTCACACCGTCAGACTGCAGCGCGACTATATTTTTTAAGTCTACAAAAGCCAACATTAGCACAGAAGGACAAAGCGGTCTAAATTGGGGTTTAACTGCATCCTGAGAGAGTTATTGCACGTTTACGGGACTCACCTGGAACACACAGCTTCATGGGAGACATGTTTTCGAGGAGCACAGCTCGTCAGTCGATTGGCTGTGACGCGGCAATGGAGTGGACTCTGATTGGCTGGTCGCGCGCCGAGCGGAAGTAAAAGAAGGACAGTCCGGTCCGCCATGTTAGTTGAGGCATGCGTGGCATGCAGTGCTGCCCCCTAGCGGCGTAACATATGTACAACAATAACGTATAATTAAGTTAAATTAAGGATTATAGATGTGACATAAAACACATTCAATCAGATCAATGCAAGCAGAGATTATATATATAGATATATAATGCATCTATATATAGATATAACAGATTTGTTCAAACATTTTGTTTAGTTATTGAAGCTGTTTAGACAAAAACGAGTACATAGATAATTTGAAATGATCTCTCATCTTGTGAGGAAAGAGCCTGAAAGACGTTTAAATCAGGGGGTAAAAAGTATAAAAGAAATACAGTTTGTGTAAGAATAAAACTATTTATTCAAGGAGGAAAATCTATGACTTTTGTTTGCTTGGGCTAGTTATAACAGGTTTATTTGACAACTGAGGGCTGAAATATACTTTGAGATGCATACCTCTCCATCTTCATTGAACATCCAAAATATGAAAAACTTTTGGTTTTCTACGATCAAATAATAAATAAGATTGTCACATAATAGTTTTACAACATTTATTATTTTTCTCACAATGCCACAGCAAACAATAATCAGCAGTACAGAGAAACGTGCCCCTTTGACAACAGCCAGTGTTTCTTTATTGGTTATACTGTTCCCTCGGAGCCTCACATACATGGATCGTAAATAGGAAGGAGTACATGGGATGACTCTTCAGGGTTTGTCTACGTTTGCTCCCATTTGCTGGTCCTACGTTTCGCCTTTTGGTCAGTGTTTAAATAATATTACTTGTGATATCTATTGTGTAATAATTACATGGATGTTTCATGACTAATTAAATCAATTGTGTGAAAAGCTTGGTCTTGAAAAGTACACATTGTTAGTCTGTGTGTGTGATGACAGCAACAGTAAAAACCGCACATGAGCAGCGCATGATTGATATCTGTAGTCTGGTGGGTGGGGGTCTATTTCTTGGCTTTGCCCTGAGCGGCCACAGCTTCCATGGCCTTCTTGACAGTCTCCTCATCTCCCAGGAACTGCATGGGTCCTAAAGGCTTCAGGTTCTTGTCCAGCTCATACACAATGGGGATCCCGGTGGGCAGGTTCAGCTCCATGATGGCTTCCTCTGACATACCTGGGGACACAGTAACAGACACGCACAGCTTGTAACCATTTGCATGGATCAGACGGAAACCGGACGGTTTCATTTCAAGAGGTTCATCGGGTGTGTCAAAGCTACTGGTTGCTAAGTATTTTATCTGAATACCTTTACATGGAAACAATGGTAAGGATAATACTTTCAAGAAATGCAACCATCAAACCAAACCCACTTTTACACTTAAACAATGTGCATTACTCCCAATTATGGTGTACAGAAGGTCATTGTGACCATGCCTAAAGACAGTGTTTCTGAGAATTATACAATTTGACCAAAAAAAATTAAGGTGGACTGTAACTTTATACATAACAACTGAGAAACCAAGAAAAATGTAGTAACTAAAATAAAAAAATGTCCCCCCCCCCGACAATCTTTTTCTTATTTAGCATCTGCAATCAATGATTTATTAAAATAACCCTCTCTGATTGTATAATAATATTTTAGGTTTGGTTTTGAACAATAATAAAGTAAATGCAAACTCTCCAGAATTGAACCGGTGATGAAGAGTTGCGGCACTAGCAGCGCCTCAAAGGTCTCCGCTCTGTCTCTTACCCTCGAGATGCTTGACGATGCCCCGGAGACTGTTGCCGTGGGCAGCGATCAGCACCCTCTTTCCCTCTTTGATCTGTGGAACGATCTCTTCGTTCCAGAAGGGCAGAGCCCTGGCGATGGTGTCCTTGAGGCTCTCGCAACTGGGAAGCTGGTCCTCCGTCAGGTCGGAATAACGGCGGTCCTACAAACGGAGGAAATTAATGGCGTCAGTTACATCTTAGCCGTGTGGCTTTATCATCGAGTGAAACACACGTCTGCATTTGGAGGAAAGAAAGAGAAAATATTTTCCTGTGGCGTCACCTTGCTGATGCTCTGGTGGAAGTCATGCTCCTCATCCATAGATGGGGGAGGAATGTCAAAGGAGCGCCTCCAGATCTTGACCTGGGCCTCTCCGTGTCTAGCTGCTGTTTCAGCCTTGTTCAGCCCGGTCAGGCCACCGTAGTGGCGCTCATTGAGGCGCCAGGTGCGGTGGACGGGCAGCCACATCTGGTCGATGCTGTCCAGAACAAACCACAGGGTGCGGATGGCCCTCTTTAGGACAGAGGTGTAGCAAATATCGAACTCATAGCCAGCGTCTGAGGTCAATGAGAGACAGGGCATGAAAAATACAGCAAATGTGGATATTCATTGACATTTAAGACACAAAGAGGAAGATTTCACTAAACTTTGTAAGCGCAGGGCTGCATAGAAATAAAATGGGATTTTGTTACGGAGATGAAAAAGTCAGCATTGTTATTTTTGTTTCTATTTTTTGCTTAGTCAAGGGCAGTGATATATACCACGGGACGCCGGCAGGCTGGAGGCTCTGCAGGAAGATTGAGGTCACAGAAAACCTACAGGAGTGCGTGTCAGAAAGAATCACGACAAATGAAACGGCCTTTCAGGCTGTCCTCGACTAAAGACATTCTTATTGTCGAATAACACTGATGAAAGTTTGTGGACTAATTGATTTAATCGACAAGTCTGTAAAACAGAGTTTCTCCACCAAAAAGCACAAAAAAGCATCACTTTCAATCTTGTGATTAGAGATGTCATCATAATAGATTCAGAAAACAGTCTGAATATATTATGATGACACAGGCTTCTTTCCGCTTGTCCTCCATTTTTGGCGATATGGCTGAATCTGGTGGCCTAATCATTTTTGTGTTCAATACATTACATCCTAAAATAGTATATCCTAGTATGGGAACTGTATTCAACGTGTTCCTATACGTTCCAAGCCTACTTCAATACAAACCACAACACACTATTTTGTAGTCCGTCTTATCCTTTTCCTGTTTGCTATTGTTTTATGTTTGTTATGGTCTGTCAAGGGACTACAGATGCATATTGGCTGGAGCTACAATCTGGCAGGGCATCAAATGGTGACATTTATGTTGTAACTGTACATGGTCCTTTTTAAATAAAGATAAGAAAAAAGGGGGAAAACACATATATATGTGTGTGTGTATATATACCAACATATATATATATATACACACATATATATACATATATATATATATATATTTATATAGACCCAGCAGAACCTGGGACCTGTGCATCTGCATTCTCCTTTCCCCCTCAAAGCAGCAGCCTGGTAAACTGTCGCAGGGGCTATACCTGTTCCCCCATCCGCAAGAGTTGCATAAGCAACTAATCCATGACCGAGAGAAATTGCTCGATGGGGCCCTGTGACATTATCCCGGTACCTTTCAAGGCCTGCCCGCCTCTCTTCGCCTCGTGCTCCCCGGTGTCACTCAGGTCCGCGTCGAACCAGCCGCAGAAGCGGTTCTCCTGGTTCCAGCAGCTCTCTCCGTGGCGGATCAGCACCAGCTTGTACGCAGCCATCCTCACGCCGATGCCCTCTGCGCTGTATTTCCGGTAAATGAGGCGTGAGTGACTCTTCTTAAAGTGCCGCAACGACGTCCGCAGAGTTGTCACGGTTCCTCCGCAACTCCGAAGACGGCGACAGAAAAGCAAACGCAGTATGTTCGGTGGTCTGGCGGCGGGTTCGTCTGCTGCAGGTGTGGGGAGAGAGAGAGAGAGTTGTGTCTGTCTGCACTTGAAGGATCGCACAGCACGAGCGCTCTTCCTGCTGGTTTCCACCAATCAGAGGACGAGCTGTGTGCGCCGGAGGAGGAGGAGGATGAGCACAGCCGCACGTCCACACACATCCTGCTGCTGCACAATATGCCATATGTTGTCACTATTTTTGACACACATGTGGATTCATTTACCTTTTTTATTTATTTTCTGGGATTTCCTCTATTTGATTCTACCGGTGGCAGCAACAAAATCATGAGATTTTCGAAAAAGGAAGACAGAGGAGTCTTACACATGATAACAACAGGTTTGTTGTTTGGCCTAAATATTGAAAAATCCTAATAAAAGTGTGTTGTAATTTAATAGAAATGACCAGATTTTTCAAGTAGCCACTGTGGTTTGGACGTTATTCAACAGTCCCTCCTTCAAACCAGAATCTGCCCGGCTCAAGTGCCTCTTGAGTATGACACTAAATATAGAGAACACCAGGGAGCACAATTCGTGACCTTTGACCTGGCTTTAAGTTTTAAATGGATATGTATTTGTCCAAACACAGCCCAATAATCACTGCCCTGTGTTATAATGCTAAAAATGAAGGGGAACAAAGCAATTCACTGAGTGTCAGTGCAGTACAATTAAATAGCTTAAATAAGAAAGCAACAGCTAACTAAACCAGCCAGGTTCACTATTTCCAGCATACAGGTCCACTATATCTTGATGGCGGTTTTAAAAAAGTACAGTTGTCATCCTTTAATATTAAAATGTATTGACATATTTTGTCAAATACAGTTCATTGATAGGTTCAACACAACTTTAGAAAGTCTGAATATAATTCATCAGTCCCATACACAGCCATATATTATTGTAGATGAGAGTACTCAAATGTTCTCCAAGGTGCTGTCTGTGTATGGAGTTCACTGATTGGTTTAACTGGTCTCTCACGTGTCTTCCGCGGGCGGAATGATTCTGTCCAATCAGCGCAGGAGATCAGAGTGTTGACTGGAGCATTTGAACGTTGATTGGCTAAAGATCAAAACACGAAACAGTTCCCGCCTCTTTCCGGAAGCTGACAGTCACCTGACTTTTAATTTTTTCCCTTTCTGTTTCCTTGTTAGCCAGCGTCAGAGCTAGCCAACTAAACAAGGTCCCACTTTATTTACCACTTCTATTTCGGCCTGTTGCCTCTTTATTTTTCTTTCTCTTTCTCAGTGAGTTAAAACAACTCCTCCACCACCTCTAAAAATCATGGACGAGACGAGTCCGCTCGTCTCTCCGCTCCGGGACTCCGGTGAGTTCAACTACTGTCCCACAGAGCCCACAAGCCCCCGGGGCTCGTTTGGGAGCACGCCGGGCTCGGTGGTGCGCATCCCGGCAGGCAGTCCGGGGCGCAGCCGGGAGCGACAGCCGCTTCTGGACCGGGACCGCGGGAGCTCGCTGCGGGAGCCGCACAGGAACGAGTTCCCGGAGGATCCCGAGTTCAGAGATATCATCCGAAAGGCTGAGCGAGCCATAGAGGAGGGGATCTACCCGGAGAGGATCTACCAAGGATCCAGTGGAAGCTATTTTGTTAAAGACTCACAGGGGGTAAGACGAGAAGCTGCTAACTTGCACGGACCGATCACCAAGTGGCTGCCCAATGCTCACGGCCCCCTCAGCGTCTCGTGACTGATCGATGGCGTCTGAGGTGTTTGTGATGCAATGACTGCGAGACTGTTTTGATACAAGTGTCGGTCGCTTCTCGGAAAGGCCTCTTCCAACTCGGCTGTGATGACTTGGCAGATAGACGATAAGGCATGCCAACACAACAGGAACCTACGATGCACGCTAAAAAACGATCAATTATTCTAGAGTGAAAAAGAGTAGAATAAAAGTATAAGTAACACTGGCCGTGTGAATGCTCAAAGTAATGAAATACTAAACACAAAGTAAGAGTTTAAGGATTGATAAAACCAATGGTTGGATCAATTACTTCTTATAAACATTATCTGTTGCCAAAGTAATCTTTTTGTACTGACCAGGCATTTTAGTATTTTTTGTTGATACTTTTTTACTTTCACTCCCTCTATTTTTATGTTTACATCAATGCAATTTATGACGATTATTCTGCTTAATCTCTTAGTCAAGGTCCACCTCTGACCAGTTGTCACATGCCAAATAACACACAGATAAGATGCTTGTCCCACATTATGTCAGGTATGTCTCCAGTGCTTTGTTGCTGCAAGTCTGGGCACATTGTTATTATCTCATCAAACAGAAGATGCTGAGCACACGTCTGATTTGTTTCAGCCCTTATGATCACTTTATGTTTGAAAGTGTTTTACTTGGTGCTTCACACTCGAGACAAATCAGGGAATCCACACACACGATTATAGAGCAATTCTTTCCATTTGTCACCCCTCGACAACGTCTCCTAACTCTGATCATCGGATTAATGGCGGTAAACTTCGATCGCCACAACTGGAGCCGACCAGTAATAGTCATGAGCGACTCACAGCTGCTGTCCTCCCACCACCATGCCCCTCGACCCTGTTGGGCTGTGCTCATGTTTTAAAAAAAACGACGCTTGTCTTTTGACTTTGTCGCTGGATCCTCATTGTTGTATTTAGGGTCAATTTATGTCCAAGCTTTTTATTTAATGAATTACCAACCCCCCCACACACACACGCACCACTTCAGTTTCTGTAGTTAGTCACCAGTGTGCTTAGCAGTCATGTGCTAGCTCTCGTGAGGATATAATCCTCTTCAATGGCCGAGTGAATGTGTGTCATACGAGTGTAAAGCAGCATGTGACTTCTACAATGAGAACATTCCACCTCACAAAATGTGTTGCTTATCAAACACTCATGCCCTTAAATTTGGCTGTGGAAAACTTCAATTCAATTCATGTCAGCTACGGTTTAAAAAGTTTCTTGTTGTCCACTCCTGCGGCCTGATCGCCCTCTGTGTGTTTCAGTTCGGTTTCCAAGTCTCCAAAGTAGAACATTGTTCTTTTAAAATATTGAATTGAATTAATTAACACTCAACTCGACCTTCTTTTCTTCCCTTTCTTAACTCCCGGCGGATGCTGAACCTCTTGTTTCGGCTTTTTCCCTGATCTTCTTTCTCGTTTTCCTGCCTCTCTGTCTTCAGAAAGTCATCGGCGTGTTCAAACCTAAGAATGAAGAGCCCTATGGCCAGCTGAACCCCAAGTGGACGAAGTGGCTCCAGAAGCTCTGCTGTCCCTGCTGCTTCGGCCGCGACTGTTTGGTCCTGAACCAGGGTTACCTGTCGGAGGCCGGAGCCAGCCTGGTCGACCAGAAACTGGAGCTCAACATCGTTCCCAGGACCAAAGTACTATTCAAAAAAACACACACGGCGCTGCCCCCTCGTTATAAAAAAGCCAATCCTATGGCAACGACTGCCTCTCTTTATCAATGTGTTGCCTGATAGGTGGTGTACCTGGCTAGCGAAACATTCAACTACAGTGCCATAGACCGGGTGAAGTCTCGAGGAAAGAGGCTCGCCCTGGAGAAGGTGCCGAAAGTGGGCCAGCGTTTCCACAGGATTGGTCTGCCACCCAAGGTAATATGATGAATATGTTGTGACTACAGAGGCGATTGCTTATTCTTGCAGCCATATACGAAAAATACACAGCGGAGCAGCGAGTGATTTAGCGTGAATGTTTTTCTTGTACTCGTCACGATGCAACGGTTCGATCCGAACATCCAGAGAACGCGTGCGCCCGCTCTAGACCGCGATCTGTTGCTACTCCACCAGGTCGGCTCCTTCCAGCTCTTTGTTGATGGATACAAGGATGCAGATTTCTGGCTGCGCCGGTTTGAAGCGGAGCCTCTGCCTGAAAACACCAACCGGCAGCTCCAGCTGCAGTTTGAGCGGCTCGTCGTCCTCGATTACATCATCAGGAACACAGGCGAGTATTCACTCCGCTCGGCACGGTCGGGGCTGCGCCATCATTACGGGCCGTACAGTTACGCTGTTTATTACCTTCGCATTGAAAATGCGGACGGTTATGTTTTGATCGCCGTTTATTTATTTGTTTGTTTGTATGCGTGTTCCTCGCATAACTCAAAAAGTATTAAACCGAATCGCATGAAATTTGGTGGGATGATTGTTTATTATCCGGCGACCATTTGATTAGATTTTGGGATCGATCTGGTCAAAGGTCAAGGTCATGAAAAGGTAAAAATCTTCTTTTTACCATAGCGCGGTCAATTTCTATCCAATTGGCATGCAACTAATGCCAACATGTTCATAATTCAATGCCCAATCTTATGATATGCGAAGGTATGCACTCTACCGAGTGCCCGTTCTAGTTAGAATATGTGTTGGTCTGCTGTCTGGAATTCCTCCATTGCAGCTTTGGTCATTTGGTTTGTTTGAATTTTAATCTCTTGTTTTCCTTGGTAATCTAGACCGAGGGAATGACAACTGGTTGCTGAAGTATGACTGTCCTATGGATCCTGGGAATAGGGTGAGAGGAAACACAGACACAGTTGGAGTGTTTCTCAAATGCTTACCCCAAAGCCTGAATGTGTCTTTATTTGACCCCTATGGCGTGACGCAGGACACCGACTGGGTGGTAGTAAAGGATCCCATCATCAAGCTGGCCGCTATAGACAACGGCCTCGCCTTCCCCCTCAAACACCCCGACTCCTGGAGAGCCTGTAAGCACCGACGTTGACATTTTAACCAATCACTGTTCACAGGGAGAACGTTGTGCGTTCAAAGAAAGAAAAGGCTTCCCTGCTCTTTTACAAATAGTGTGCTTTATCATTGAGACGTGTCTTCCACCCACCAGACCCCTTCTACTGGGCGTGGCTCTCCCAGGCCAAAGTTCCCTTCTCCCAGGAGATCAGAGAGCTGGTGCTGCCCAAACTCTCCGACCCAAATTTCATCAAAGACCTGGAGGAGGATTTGTACGAATTATTTAAGGTACGAAGGGAAATAATGTGAGAGTAGTGAATGTGACGATATGTCTGCAGACATTCAAATAACGGACTCAGTTCTGTGGCTGTAAAGTTGTGTGTGTGTGTGTGTGTGTGTGTGTGTGTGTGTGTGTGTGTGTGTGTGTGTGTGTGTGTGTGTGTGTCTCACAGAAAGACCCCGGTTTCGACAGAGGACAGTTTCACAAACAAGTAGCCGTAATGAGGGGGCAGGTGAGTCCTCAGCAGTTTTTGACATGCAACTAACTGTTCCTCCTTTTTTGTTACCTTCGCATTGAAAATGCGGAAGGTTATGTTTTGATCGCTGTGTATTTATTTATTTATTTGTATGCGTGTTCCTCGCATAACAAAAAAAGTTTAAAACCGAATCGCATGAAATGTGGTGGGATGATTGGTTATTATCCGGGGACCATTTGATTCGATTTTGGGATCGATCGGGTCAAAGGTCAAGGTCATGAAAAGGTCAAAATATTCTTGAATTGCATGAAATTTGGTGGGATGATTGGTTATTATCCGGGGACCATTTGATTAGATGTTGGGGTCCAAGGTCAAGGTCATGGAAAGGTCAACATCTTCTTTTTACCATAGCACGGTCAATTTATATCCAATTGGCATGCAACTAATGCCAACATGTTCATAATTCAATGCCCAATCTTGTGATATGCGAAGGTATGCGCTCTACCGAGTGCCCGTTCTGGTTCTAAATATAACTGTACTTTCTCTTGTTTCATTCCAAGATCCTGAACCTGTGCCAAGCCCTGAAGGACGGTAAAACCCCCCTGCAGTTGGTCCAGATGCCCCCGGTCATCGTCGAGACAGCCAGAGCGCCTCAGAGAGCCAACAGCGAGTCGTACACACAGAGCTTCCAGAGCAGAAGACCCTTCTTCACCTGGTGGTAGGAGCAACGGAGAGTGAAGAGAGGAGGAGGAGGAGGAGGAGGAGGAGGAGGAAAAGCAGGATGCCAGAGCGAGCAGCGTCGACGTGCCAACGGAAGACGAGGCAGAATCTGAGAGCGCAGGTTTTTTGACCCCTGGAAAAAAATGAGAATAATGATCACCCTCCCCCGCCGCTCCTCGTGAATATTTTGGTGACCGAGAGCGAGCGGGTTGAGAGATGAGGCCAAAAGAGGACGGATTTTTGCAACATATCTTTTCTGTTTGCTTCTGTGCCTTGCATGGATGTCGGTGAAGAGTTAACGCCTAAACGACGAGGACTCTGTACCCTCGCTGCGAAAGTGAATTTCAGTGAGGTGTCACACTTTCCTTTTTTTCTTTTGGACTCCTGGGTCCCGGGTGCACACGCTCGCCAGTCGAAAGCCACTCATGCTTTGCTTTTGGACGGGAGGTGTTGCATTCCACATTTAATTTGTCTTCATACCGCTCTGCCTTTTTTAAAAAATCTTCCCCTGTATATTTCCTCTCACACGGTTAAAACTCTGGGCTGGTGGAAGCAGTTGTGCCACTCGGGAGGGGGGGGAATTAGCTTTTAAAAAAAATATTTTTTAACAAATAAGAGAAGTATTCATTGTGGTTTTCAGCGTTGGAGATTCAGGAACCGGGCTCTCGGTGCCGTGTGTGTTCTTACACAGGGAACACATGGGAACTGGTTTCACAGTTCCTCGTGGCGCCACGTAGCGGTTTGGATTCGGATCCCAGGAGGTCTGAGGCGATGTTGGAAAGCAGAGGCACTTTGGGTGAAAGACACGATGTTTGTTATTCTGAGATAAGTATGACTGGCTCGCTTGATTTTTTTTTTTTTTCCTTCTTCCACCGATGAGTTAAATCATTGGGATAGAAGACCAGATGATCCCTCGTGCGAGCGGGCGGAGGCGGAGCCGGTGACTCCCAGACTCGGCCATGTTGATTTCTGTTCATTTTCTGGCTCGCGGGTTGGACCTGAGTAAACAACAAAGTAACTTCCTGCTGTACTGAATTGACTGATGAAATGTATCGTGACAATGCACTGTATAATTTGTATGTAATATTTAATGATAGATTATAATTAAAACATATTCCATTAATACAGACGAGTTGTGTGTTTGTGGATGTAAAAAGTCACACGAAACAAATCGGACAAATTCAGCTCGACGTCCAGCTCTTCACTTATTTTAGAGTTGTTATAGTCCATTCGTCGGACTCTAGGTCCCTTCAGCTGCACTTGGTATTTCACGGTCTTTCAACTTTTTGTTTCAGAAACACGACAAAAGAATCTCATCAATGGAATCTTTATTTAGATGTTTATTTCAGTATTAAGTCATAAAAACACAAGATACCTTAATACAAATGGTTATACGGTGCTCTTAACGCAGTGTAACAATAGTGCTTTAAAAAATAATGCTCTTCATGCACATTTAAGATTTACTTTCAGGTCCGTCTCCTGCTATGGAGCTGCTTTGATTCTGCTGTTATGTTCATTTACATACAAGTTTTGAATTTCCCATAGTAGTTGGACTAATCCCCAGATTAATCCCAAAGTGCACTGGTCTTTCTCTCAACGCGTAGAGTACATGTTAGCAGCAGTATACAGGGTTCGTACGGTCATGGAAAACCTGGAAAAGTCATGGAATTCTAAAATGATTATTTCCAGGTCTGGAAAAGTTCAGAAAAAGTTTTGAAAAAGTCATGGCAATTTGTTATATTCATACGTGCATTCACGCTGTGTTTTAAATAATGAACATGCTGAATGAAGCCCAAAATATAAGCCGGCATATACGCTCTCATACTCGCATGAACACACCGTAACTGAAAAGACATCAATGTTTATTCTTTTAAATCAAACTGTTGTCTCTCATTCATTTAAAGTATACTGTATGCTTTGTAACTCTCATTGTTAGTTTAAATACTACATTTTCTCACTTTTTCATGTATACACTGAGATTTCACAACATGTTTGATCATGGGAAATTGGTTTAAAGTCCTGTAAACCCATTGGTCAACACGTGTATGAACCCTGAGTGCAGTCTGCCCTCTTCATGCAGAATACATCGTATACATCGTGTCCCAGCATCCTTCCCCGTGGTGGTCAGAAGCTTGTTAGTGGAGGATGCGGTGAAGGTAGCGTTCAGAGTGTTTCGCGCCCTCCTGTCTGGCCACAGCCAACCTGCGTGAGGAAGGTTTAAAAGGGGTTCGGTCCTTTGGGAGGTCTTCCTCGGTCTCGTCCTCGACAGTGGAGCTGGACAACGGCTCCTCGATCCTGCAAGACAGAGGTTTCGAGGAAAAGAGGAATAGCCAATCAGCAAGGGAAGAAGTCGTGTGTAGCATATCGATATCCTTTATATTCAAACTTTTAGCACGTAGTAGAAGTGAAGTTACGTGATTTTGAAACCCATGACGACCAGATTAAAGGTTTACGAGGCTGAGGCCGTAGCACAGCTGTGCTAAGCTAACATCGGTTAAGCTGTCGCTGAGACTTTTATGTTGCATTATTTACAATCTTAACCCTCCTATTCCCATTGGGGTCAATTTAACCCCATTCAATGTTCAACATCTCTAAAAAAAATGGTTGACATCATTTTTTTTGCTCATATTTCATGACTTCCTAATTTATTGGGGACAACTGGGAAAACATAAAATTCACATGATATGTTTTCAATGTCCTGTACAATTTGACCCCAGGCTGTTTTTCACTGTGTAAAACATATAAGAGATATCAACTTTATTTATTTAAAGGGCTATTTAGGTATCAACAAACACACATAAAGTACCTCACACTTAAACTTGGGAAACAATATTAATTCTAATAATTTTCTCTAGGTTTTAATTGCTGGGGTCAAAGATGTTAGTACATTTGAAGGTCACAGGAGGGTTAAGCAAAAGTGGCTACATGGTTGTATTTTCAATGAGCACAGAGTACAACTGAGGCCCCTCGTATAGTTATTGAGATATTTCAGACTGGACCAACAAATGGCTGCGGTGCACCATGTTGTTACTACGACACCGCCGTGTCCTCACGCAACCACTTTGCCATCCTGCGGCTCTTCATTACTCCTCCAACAAATCTAATTTAGTCTCGGCGAGGAATGTCGAAAGCGAAGCGATGTGCGAGAGAGGAGCGCGCGGTCTTGTGAGGTCACGCTGAGTTTATCAGGCATGTGACATTTTACACGTTGCATCTCAAGACGTAGAGGTCGTCTAGAATCAAGTCAAACGGGACCGTGAACACTTAGAAGTGACTTCAAGTGATTTATTCAAACATACACTACCGTTCAAAGGTTTGGGGTCATCCAGACAATTTCGTGTCTTCCATGAAAACTCACTTTTATTTATCAAATGAATTGAAAATTGAATAGAAAATATAGTCAAGACATTGACAAGGTTAGAAATGATGATTAATATTTGAAGTATTAATTTTGTTCTTCAAACTTCAAGCTCAAAGGAAGGCCAGTTGTATAGCTTATATCACCAACATAACTGTTTTCAGCTGTGCTAACATAATTGCACAAGGGTTTTCTAATCAGATATTAGTCTTCCCAGGTGATTAGCAAACACAATGTACCATTAGAACACTGGAGTGATAGTTGATGGAAATGGGCCTCTATACACCTATGGAGATATTTCTTTAGAAACCAGACGTTTCCACCTAGAATAGTCATTTACCACATTAACAATGTATAGAGTGTATTTTTGATTAATGTTATCTTTATTGAAAAAACAGTGCTTTTCTTTGAAAAATAAAGACATTTCTAAGTGACCCCAAACTTTTGAACGGTAGTGTAGATAGACAATATTATTAAAAATATTTAACTCCTTTTCCTTTTTAACTCTTTGCTTTTCACATCCTTTCTTTCCACTGACGGCTTCACTAACCTGAGATACCCTGATCCTCTGAGCCACCGGTGGTCCTTGTATCCCTCTCCTTTGATACCCGTTTTATTCCTCGCTCGGACTCGGAGCCCCACCAAGGCCTGGGCCAGCCCTGCCTCTTCCTCCCCTTCCTCCTCTTTGGTCTCCTCTTCATTCTGCGTTTCTGCATCCATCCCTCGCCACACCAGCTTCGCCCGATGTTCAGCGTCTCTGTCTCCTGCAGTTTTGAACAGCCTGTGCAGCTGGTGCAGGTTGACCCCCGTAAAGATGTTGGAGCATCCGGACTTCCGGCTTCGCCGATTGAAACGTTTCCATGGTCCTGGCAGGCCGGCCTCAGAGGAGCCGGATGCCGGGGCCTCTGCCATGTCGGTGGGATGGAGAGCTTCCAGGTGGAAGTATAAGAGGACAATATCCAGGGGGGAAAGTGGTTGACAGGAAGATAAGCTAGAGAGGGAGAAAGGAGAGAGACCAAATTGGTCAAACTAATGAGATCACAGCCCCCAAGCAAAGCTCAAACCTTCAGCCAGCTGACACATTTCCACGGCTGCAGCCAAAAACCAAGTCACCTTTCTAATCTGATCAAGTCTTAACCATTATTTATTCAATTAAGCTGTCGGCTATTTTCTCCATTTTGGGCCTTAAAATGTCATAA
This sequence comes from Pseudoliparis swirei, assembly GCF_029220125.1. Lineage (NCBI taxonomy): Eukaryota > Metazoa > Chordata > Actinopteri > Perciformes > Liparidae > Pseudoliparis > Pseudoliparis swirei. Next base: position 22,350,387 of record NC_079411.1, read on the forward strand.
AATAGTGAAAAATAGCCATCACTGTTTTCCAAATACCAAGTTAGCGTAAGCATATTGCTTGTATTGTCCAACCAAAAGTCCCAAATGCAAAGATATGTTATGTAATATTGCTTTGTAGACACACTGGTTTGAAACTGGACAGTTGATAAAGGGATAGAAACCAGATGTTGCTCTGTGGCACAGCCTATTTACATAATATATATATAAATAATATATATAAGTGACAAACTACTGATTGGATATATAGGCACATTTGTCATATTTTTTGCTAGTATTTCTCAGGATTTATGTCATATTCAAATATTAGAAATAGCCAATAGCAGCCACTCTAGCTCGTGTCATTTCCCATTAACGTCTCCCTAGAGAGAATTCTGGCGGATATTGTTCACAGATGTCTACTATAAAAAAAATACCTTGACATTAATCTACAAATAAAGGGAAACAATAATTGTAAACAACGCTATTATGTAGTGTGATGTGAGTGCTTACCTTTCTGTCGGTTGTGTGAACGAGACAAAATGTAAATGAGCCAGCAGCAGACAAACAACCTGCACGCGCGCTAAGCCGAGCCGACACACCGCCGATGACGCGCCTGCGCAGGCGGAAGGGAAGGAATGATCAAACAGTAATCCATGAATGACGTCAGCGTCGAGGAGCTGCTGACGTGTACTGCGTACAGAATAGTTTGCAAAGTGGGCCGACCATTGAACACGCGCACACACACACACACACACACACACACACGCGCACACACACACACACACACACACACACACACACACACACACACACACACACACACAAGCGCGCACACACTTTTGGTTAATTTGAATATTCGATGGCCTTCTTTTTATCTCCTGTTTATTTATTTTATTGCACCATCTTTTACTGAGTTTTGTACTTTGCTCTTTTAACTGTTGAAATGTTTTGGATCATGTTATTGCCAAATTGTTCTAATTGACTACTGTACTGCACTTTGTGACACTTTGTCTGTGATACGTGCAATATAAATAAACTTTACTTACTTATACTTTACCCTCATCCTTTTACACATATCTTGCTGGATAGGCTACCTGTGATGTAAAAGTGCCTTTATTTGGTATCTCTCAACATTGTAAGTGCATACATTATTTCAATGGAGTGCAACCATTCAAGAATACCAGGTATAGTGATCAGTGAGAGTACCGTTTAACCAGGAGACCTAATGTTGATCAGTTGAACTATAGTTGCGGCTGCTATCCAGAGCCTGTTGCCTTCGTTGCATTATATTTTAATATTTTATAGATCTCTGTTTATCCACTCTGGGCACGTGATGTACATGTAAATGATGAATACGTTCCAGTATCAATGGGTCTTGTTATATAATGATTGGCAACTGGGGGGCGGCATTTTCCTGCCATCTGTGGTCGGGTGAGGACCCACGTGATCATTTTTGATGGAGGCCTCAGACAACAACAAAAATAGTTACTGCAAATGATGGATTACAGTTTGAGTTAAATATAGAATTATACAGACGTGAATTAATTAATTAAATTTTTTTTAATTTAATTTAACAATAAGTCTCTCTCCACAAAGCTGGGACAAAAGATAGTCCATGACATATTGGCAGGAGCTTCACTGATGCACTACAACAACCTCTGGGATGTTAAAATAAGTATTTTACACTAAAATAACTGCCTCTCTGCTCTGTCATCATGTCCAGAGAGCTTTAGGCTACTACTGGCCACATGGAGTCTGTCACTGTCATGTTTATTATCACTCTATAAGAATGAAAAAGTAACACCCAAAAAAGACTGATACAATCAACATAAATTAAATAATCAATATGAAAAACAAAAGCCTAATGCTGCTTTGAAACTGTTGTAAGAACACAACTTGTTACCTCTGCTGACGAGAAGAGCTGTCACTCAGGACTTCACCTTCCTGGACCCTGAACTCATCATGGCAATGTTTCTACCTATAGCCCCTGAAGGCAACCTAATTAACAGGTGCGTCGCCAGACAGCTATTTAAACGCGTTCCTCCATCTTCAACAAGCATTCCTCTTGTCTCAGGAGTAGAAATACGGACCGGTGTCTTTTAAAGCCAACATGACTGGAGTTTTTACTGCACTGCTGGGGGCTCGGCGGGCTCTTGCTCCCAAAGCCGGTGTGATGATCCAACAGAGAGCCAATCTGCGCACTAAACCACCAAAAGACAAAATTGGCCCTCTGGTAAGTTTACAAATATGTGTTAGTGTGTTAAGTTTCCCAGTGAAACATGTCTTGAATTTAAAAGACATAAATGTAAAAGTAACATGACCCTATCCTGCAGCAAACTAGCTTCGTGCTGACTGTGCTGACTGTGACTATCTTCTTGTCTGCTGGGTGGATCCTTGGCCACTTGGGCGAGTATAGATCCCGTCGCTAAACGAGGGGCCCCTGAACGCATCGTGTACACGCGTTAAAGTCACTATGCATGCTGTTGAAGTGCAAAATGTAACGTAATAAATTTTGAGTTTCTCAATTTTAATTTCGTTAACTGTTTTCTTTTCTTTTTAATTGACTGAAGTTCACCCTCAACACCACTAGGTGTCGGAAGCTGTCGGCGGAAGTGAAACCCTCTGCTTAAAAAATAGGCTGCCACAAGGCATCCATAGCCGAGAGATCCTGTTGTCCTTTGGGAGTTTTTTAACCTATCTAATCGTAACACGGAGCTATAGTGCCTTTAATTTTTTTTTTTTAAATCAGCATGAAGCCGAAGCTCACCGGAACCAACAAGCGACCGAAACCCGACCGAGCTGAGGCGGCTCTGTCCCTGCAGGACGAGCTCGCTGCAGCGATCCATGGGGCGTTTGAAGCCGCCGTGGAGATCGCAGTTCGAGAGGTGACGAAGCTCGTAGGTCAGGCAACGGGAGCCGTCCACGAAGACATGCGACGGGAGAACGAGTCCCTCAAACAAAGACTCCAGCGGGCTGAAGATATGCTGGACTGTGCGCGCATGGAGGAAGGAGGAGGAGGAGGAGGAGGAGGCGGCTCTCATCCTGTAAATAAACTCCTGGATGCCACCAGGCGCTCTGATCCAGCGCCCCTCGTGTACAGCCGGACGAGCCCGAGTCCTAAAGCGGGCAGAAGGCACAGCTGCACGGGGATCCGAGGGGACGCGCCTCGGCCCGGTCACAGCCGAGCAGCACACCGGCCTCCGGAGACCCAACGTCAACACGAGGAGCAGCGACCAGGCGACGTGGAGAAGGCTCGGGACAGTGACTCTGTGTCGGAGAGACGAGGAGACGATGGCTGCGCTGCTGCTTGTGACTCCTTGACTAAAGGTACGAGGGCCGAGGGGTTTTATTTTCGGTTTGTTCACTTTACTTTTGCATAATTTTTTTTTTAGTCCGTATATAAAGTAGAATTGATCTTGTTCCACAAGTGGTAAGGTGCTCACTGCTTTACACCCTTTGCAGAAATACAGGTGTGGGACTTTATACTTATTGAATGTGCTGAAGTACAAATGGGTCACCTTTTTTTAATGTATTGGTATCTAGAAGGCAATGAGAAGTCCACAACACAATGTGGTTTAATAAAACAGCCACTGGAAACTTCAAATGTCTACCTCTACACTTACTGCTTATTTTAATGTATTAAATTTAAAGACTATAAAAGTCTAGAGCACCTTTTTATATCCCTTTGGGATTGCCATTATATTACACTTTGGTTACATTATTTTAATTCTTAAGTAACTCTTTATCACAAATGTTTTTTGAGGGACTTTAATCTGGGAACAGAGGGTAAAGTGGCTCAACTATCTGAATAAATACTGTTGACTAGCCAATTTAATGAATATACATATTTAATGATGTTCCAATAAATAATGCAGAATGTATGATTTATTTACCGTGTGTGTACCTGTGATCTTTGTTTCCAGAAGTCGGTGAAGAGATCCCTCGTCTCTGTGAGTTGAGGGTCGAGAGCATCAACCAGCTGTGTACAGAACTAGCAGCTCGAGAACACGACTCGCCAACACTTCCCAGCCGGCACGATGAGTCCACGTTGAAGCAGTTTATTGTAAAGCAGGAGGAGCCGGAGGAGGCCGATGATTCAGCTTGCGGTTTAGAAGCCATTAAAGTGGAGGATTTTAGCCCGGAGTGCATGTCCCCGCTCCAGCCCGACGTGCTGGAGGACTGGAAACCTGAACCGGACATTCAGTGCCAAGACTCTAATGCTTCTCTGTCCTGCACCAGGCTGGCTCAGGGTAAGAATAAAATATGAAGATGTATAGCAACACATTAAGTGGGATTAACTATTCAGATTGGTTTTAAGCTTTACATCCAAAGTGCAGTGTTGCCTCTCTGAAACAACATTTTGACCTGAGGGCACTTACAATAAAATAGATCTAACCAAATGTCTATTCAAACCTAATAAAGCCTTTCCATTGGTTGCCTTTGTAGTATTAAGTTCTACGAACAATATGAAATCCACCACCTTGCATGATATTCATGTAACAGTCAAGCTATTATCTTCATACATTCAGTTGCTATATTTCAACATCTAGGCTCCCAATTTGGCTGCTAAACACCAATATATGTTCATAAAATTGTTAATGTAGTCAAATAATCAAATTTGATAAAAGCTTTCAATAATTATGCTCTGTATTCCTACAGCTGATACAATAAAGTGGACTCTTCTGCCACTTTGAAGATGATGTGTAATTTAAAATATATAACTTGGTTCATAAATATAAATGGCTTTAAGATGAAAATATCTCTACATTAGCACTAATGGATGGTCCCTCCCTCTTCTTAGACTTCCCAAACATCTTCCAGTTGCCAGAACCGGCGCCCGTCCCAGAAGATCCACCGCAGGTCTACGGAGTCCACGTGCGGACGGGCCGCAACCTCGGCCACTCCTTAACCCACCTCTACTCCTGCAAGTCCTGCAGCCAGACGTTCCAGCTGCCCAGTCTTCTGCGGCGGCACCACGGCCAGTGTCAGCAGAAGCTGCAGCAGGGCTGGCAGCCGCCCGTGGATGGAAGCAAGAGGGTCCGGCTGCAGCTGTACCCGCCGGGCTGCAGCCCCTTCTGCTGCACCGTGTGCAACCGCGAGTTCAACCGCATGGAGAACCTCAAGACTCACCTTCGCATCCACACGGGCGAGAGGCCGTACACCTGCGCCGTCTGCTCCAAGTGTTTCCGCCACTCCGGGGCCTTGACCAGACATTTCCGCATCCACACCGGGGAGAAGCCGTACGTCTGCGGCCAATGTGGGAAGTCCTACAGAAACTGTGGGGGGCTTAAATTCCACCAGCGTTCACACAACAAGCAGCTACAGTAGCTACACTTTCTTTAAAGAGCTGCTGGTATACATTGCTTAATATGTTTGGATCATTTTCATTTTGAGGGTCAAAGTTGGCTAATGTTGTGTGTTGGTCTAACCTTGAATTAATCTGAGTGTTCCTTAAACTGTAAGGTAATAGTGGATGACTTCATTACTCTTGTCTGCACCGTTTCACCTCAATGGTCTTCCCTTTGAGATTAAAGATAATGTTTTTAAGAGCTCTCAATGCAAATGAGAAATCTCAACATTTATTTCTGATATTTTGAATGTGCACAGATTGTAAAGCCCTCAGGCAAATGTGTAATAGTTTCTTATTCATGGCAATTGTTATATTTATCATTTTGTTTTCAAATATGTATTTTATTTGGACACTCGTGTCATCAATTACTTGTGTAAATTGGTCTGCTTTGATTTACTGTCCCAACAAACAATTCCCTTTTGAATTTGTGTGTGGGGGGCTGTATAAAATGTTTGTATTTAGGTGAGGCTTAAGGTTTTTATCTCCATTCCCTCTTTGTTACTCCTGGCGTGCATGCTCTGGTGTGAAAATAAAGTTCAACATTTCTGCAGAAAAATATTAATGAAATGTCCGCCAGCAGCGTTACGAGGTTGTTATTAAAATCTCCTTCATAAATGTGTGGTTACTTCTCACTTTCTGGGTTCAAAGCTGAGTTCATGGATTGTACAGTACATAAAAGAAATGTTTTGAAATAATAGCAGCTAAACCAATCATGTTCCAACATGCAACTTGATGTGGAACTGCTCCAGCGCAAATGTTGTGAAAATTATACTTTTTAAGGAAGTAGGAGACTTGTTATGTCTTAGTTGAACTTTTGAATATTTGTACATAGGCTGGATTTTTCAGTGAGCGAAAAGGAATGTCATGAAAAGAAAATATAAACAATTCATTTTTTTTTTTTTGGTCAGGCTCAAAATTACTATTCTAAATAACATTTGTGACGTAGATCTACAAAAAGCCTTTGGACAGTCACTCAATTCATGTTGTACATAATCTCTACATACGTCCTCCACACTTAAAGTAGTTTACAATCAGTTTATGAAACACCACGTCGGTTAGATTGCCCTACTCTGCGATCGACTGTTTCGGACATCCGCCTTTTTTCTTTCTGCGATCGATTGTTTGGCCTGGATTAAATGAGGAAGCGGACGTTCTCGGAACAGGACGCAGCTAACAAAGCCAGCTAGGACGAGCAGCCACACAACATATATCCGCTTCACCACCCGCATAGTTACACACACACACTGCAGGTTAACGTTCACGCAGCAGTGCGGGTCGCTGCCATGTTGACCGGGCCGGTTGAATTTGGAGGCTCTTCCTTCCTCCAAGGCTGACGATGTCGGCGGGACTCGCTAGTTTCACCTGAGCGGCTGCTGCTGCTTCTCGAGTTGGCTGCGGTTGGACACGAAGCTCCCGGTATGTCTTCTTCTTACCCCGCGGGTAATAGTGGCGGAAGTAACAGCAACGTCTCTCCCTGCGTCCTGCTGCCAGCGAGCCGAGTGAACTTTCCTGTCGGACCGCGTCTCGCAGGCCACAGCAGCGAGCTCTGATTTTTAAGGAGCTGCTCACCGAAAACCAAATACACACACGTCCTGTCTCCGGTTATGGTGACGACTCGTGTTGAAAGAAACTCACTCAATTAAAAGTGCATGTGAATATAACTTTGTAGAGATCATCTTGCCATTATCAACGAAATGCACTTTTATAGTCCAAGTCAATGATGCTGTTGAAAGAACTCACAGCATTGCAAAGTAAAAACAAATATTGAACTTAATATTTAACTCCTGATTGACACCAGCAGTCCTGTAAGCTTTTTCATAAATAAAAAATTTGTTGTAAAAAAAACAACGTTTACTATTGCTTTAATTCTTTTAATTTTTGCCCTATGCACATTTATAAATAATATAGAAACATTAAAGGAGAAGCACAACAATACTATCCATTGCTGAAAAGAGTCCTTTCCGGTTATAACTTTTAAGCACCTCTGGGCGCTGTGTTCAGAGGTGTGCTGTGGGGACGCCCCAAACCACAACCTCAGCCGGCTGTGTGTGAGTGTGGTTTCCACTTAATTTATGTGTTCGTATTAAGAGACGCGCATGCTTTTACTTATGTGATCTGTCAGCTCTTGTCTCTCAGCTGAATACACTCAGGCCACAGCATCTCATCATCTGTTATGACCATTAGGGGGACCAGCCGACTGTCTCTGTACTCCTTCCAAGCTTCTCAACCTTTTTTCTTCTTCTTCCTCACTCTGCACAGGGATGGCTATGCACGGCGTGTCCCAGGACCCCTCTCACGGTGCAGGGGAAGTGGGGGAGCTGTCGCACACATTATCTAAAGAGACCCTCGGTTCTCCAGATGCGTCCGAGTTGGGGAGCCCGCGGTACACGCAGCACTTTGACCTCTTCAACATGGTCGTGTCCTATAAGAGAATGGCTCTGTTTCTAGAACCAGCTGCAGATGCCGTGGAGCTGACCCGCTTCCTGCTTGGGTGTGTATACGTGTCTGTGACCTGCTTGAGCATCATGTAATATCATGGCTTTTGGCCCATATGATGTAACGGCTTTTGGCCTAGTGTAGCAGGAAGCCACGTTTACATCATCTTTTTTTATTGAATCCCTCAGATGGAAGATGCCGCTATGCTCTCTGCTCGTCTGCATGTTCCTCAACGTCTTCTTCTGCACTGTTAATGAAGGTAAGATGAGGATCTAGGCTTTAATATCTATCTTTCGCTTGATGTTTTGTAAGACGCGTGAATCATTTATCGACTTGCTGTTGTGTCTGCCTCTCTGGTGTCAGTGGGTTGGATCACAGTGAGTGTGGTGGCGGTGGCAACGCCTGCGGCCCTGGGTTACCTGCAGGACAGGTGTGGGGGCAGAGCCTCAGATTCTGAGCTCCACAGGAGGCGCTATCATGCTGTGCACCGCAGGGACCTGGAGACGGTGCATCTCACCAAACAGGAAGCCATGCTGGAAGTCAAAGACCTGTAAGACACTGCGGGGGATGGGGTTGTGTGCCGCAAGGCTAACCTATGACTACTTTCATTTCCCAGTCTATAAAATGGCAGAAATATATAAATAATAAAATAAATCTAATTGTTACATGAAATCATAACATTTTAAAACCTGAAACTTGATCATGTGATGGTGTCGATAATCAAAAGAAAATATGGCAACTATTTTGATAGACTCACTCATTTCATTAATTAGAGCTGTAATGTTCTGCATATTTGTGGTACACATGCAATGAGAGGCTGTGTGTGGATATGTTGGTGTTCTTTGGGTGTTTCTGCATCTAAATCTGTTTAACTTTTGTAAAACACTAATTAGGTACACTAATTAATCACTTTTTCTCATCAACACATAATAATGAGCATCATTAAGGCTTGACACAGTTGTTTTATTATTTTCTTACATCATAAAACATTCGTAGTCTTTAAAAAAAAAAAAATCCAAATTTTTTAACATCAGCCCATAATTATCATTTTAGTGTATGTGTGTGTGCATCTGTTTGATAACAATGGGTCCCTAATCACCCCCCACAGATGCCTTTTGCATGAGCATGTTCTCTTTGTTTTATAGCATTTAAAAAAAAGTAAATAGACTTGCTGATAGTGTCAATATCAAGCAGTTGCTGTTTTTGGAACAGGTTTACTAACGCTTGCTCGTACCCTGGTGACGTCTCTTTGTTCACGGTGTTTGTTCATGTGTTGGCTCTTTGTTGTCTTTCTTCTCACGGTGTGTTGTCCTCACCAGGTTGAAGCACGTGGATGACATGCTGTCCTCTGCCTGCCTGTCAGCAGAAACCTTCTACAAGGTCCTGTACTGGGACAACCACACCACGTCTTCAAGGTACACACACACACACACACACACGCTCACATTCACTATCACCTGTGGTTGAGTAGACGTCACTCAACAGGCGAGTAATTGATCACTATTGATGTTCTGCTCATGGACTTCTTCCTAACAGATCAGTGATTCTTTGTTTCTGAGCTGATGTCGTCAGCCACCGCACTAAAGTCGACTTGTTCGCACTAATTAATACACGTACGGAATTAGCATTTTGTGATAGCCTCAAAACCAAATGAGGTCATATTCCGTATACGCATAGTTACATTGTGAATTAAATATTTTTTGTAATTTCAGTGTTAATTAAAAGGATAGTTTGGATGGTGTGTGAGCTACTGGTCCAGAGTCAGTCAACAGGAGATGGCAGTCGGCGTGCTCTCAGTTTAGAGAAACAGACAGTAGTACTAGTACTCGTAAGTAGTATCAGATTAAGTGTATATATGCTATATTTTTAGTATTTTCTGACATGGAAATGAACTGGGAGTGAAATGTATCGATATTGTTTTTGCCAATGCAGCGTTTGGCTTTTGACGAAAGCGTTGATGCGTTTCACTGTTGGAAAGAGAGAGCAGTGGAAATATTCTCAATATCTCACAACAACCAATCCATCCCTTTTTTAAGAGCGAATACATTCCACGCCGTAACTTAATGTAACTTCGCTGTGCTGTGTGAGTGTGACCTCACCGTTCTAGTATCTCCTTCTAGGTTCTACGGAGGGATGTTAACGTTGGTGTGTCTGCTCCACATCACTCCTCTGGGCTGGCTGCTCGCTGGGCTCAACAGCGCCATCTTCCTGTGGAACAGGGACTTCTGCAGAGGTCAGACCATCCAGTCTGCGGCGAGCGAGGCTCAACACACACACACACACACACACACACACACACACACACAGAGTAAAGCTAAAGTTTCTCGTGTGGTTCCAGTGTTGTTGGACCTGAGGAAGCTGCTCCACATGGGCCAGGCCTCAGAGGGAGAGAGTGCCGAACAGGGACACGGCCACTTGTTGGACAGGACCCCCACACCGAGTCTGGAGGTGAGAGGGAGATAGTGTGTGCAGGTTTTTTTAATACTGATGGATTTAGAGGTTGCGATTTACATTAATACCAGCCGTGGCTGTAAGCTTCTTATCCACTTAATCCCCTGCTCTGAATGTATTTATCCTGTAAGAGAAATGCAAATCCATCAGATATATTATGACCACTGTGCACGATTCTGATCCTGGGACCATTAGTCCATAATTTACATTTTCATGTGTGTGTGTGTGTCTGTGTTTTGATAACAGGACCTGTCTCCTGGCAGCGTGGAGGAAGCGGAGGAGGCAGAGCCTGATTATGAATTTAAGGATGCCATTGAGGTAACTACTCTACCACATGTCCTTATCACAGTTTGTTTAATTCCCTAAATCTCTAAACCTCTTGCTTTGTCATAGCAGCTCTGATGGGGGGAGGAATGTAGGGCTTCACCCTCTTAGTCAGGGGTCCCCAAACTTTTTCCTGAGAGGGCCACATAATGTTTCCCTTGTCTGCTGGAGGGCTAGCTGAGGGGGGGGGGGGGGTACTAGTGATAAGTGAGTGTGCTCATCTGTGCGCGCTGTGAGCGCTGCACGTGCAGACAGCATTTAACGGAGCTCTTTTAATGAAGTATCGATACTTAAAATATGCTAAATCACATCGTTTTTAGCGTACGGGTACTTTGTTAGTATCGCTACACCGTGCAGCGTGACAGCAGCAGATGTAGCGGACTAACATTCAAGCTAACCTAACTTCCCAAACGCTGTGGACATCTGAACGCTGATTGGCCGAGACGCGACACGTCCCATCAAAGATGTTCTATTGCGAAGAGCACCACTTCACATTTTCTCCGCGTCTCACTGCAATCTCAACGGCAGCGGGCCAGGTGAACAAAAGAATAAATCGGAACGCGTCTCTGGTATTGTTCAGGGGGCCGGTCCAAATGTGGAGGCGGGCCGGATCCGGCCCGCGGGCCGTAGTTTGGGGACCACTGCTCTTAGTCGACGAGCTGGTTGTTTTTGGTCCGTCTACTAAAAAATATTTCCAAGAAACTCATGAGCACATATCTAGTAAAGACAAGATTGAAAGTGTTTTATTTTAATGTGATTCTGTGTCTAAAAAAACAGATCTGTCTTTTAATTCAACTCAATCAGTCGAAAAGCCCGTGTGGCAGATAAACAACATGGCATCTAATATCTCTTGTCATATTAGCCGCTGTATGATATGATTAAGGAAAAATTAAATCACAATTGATGGAGCTCGTCGTGTGTGTGTGTGTGTGTGTAACAAAATCCTCCAATCATTATGTTTGTCCTGTTTTTCCTCTGCTGTCCTCTGCAATCAGGAAGCTTCGGCGTCCCTGCAGGTAACCCCCCCCCCCTCCCTGAACACATGAACAACCACTTCATGTGCAGTGACCTTGTGCTCTAGTTCTTGCTGCTTGAGCCTGTGTCGTCACACTGATTTATCAGCAGTGTTTGTTGGTAACTTTGTTCTCATCTGTTGTTCTGCTTCCTGATGATAAGGAAACTCCTCTGGTCTTAGTGGTAAGTGGATTCATAGTCCATCCATCCGTCTGTCTGTGTGCTGTTTCCTTGGCATGGCTCGTGTCATAGAGATAGTAACTCTAGGAGTACAGGCTCATAATCGTTGTCTCCGGTAATCCCATCGTACGGAGCGCTCGTTCATTTCTAGTCTGCATGAATGTCGTTCATGAGGCGGTTTTGCATTCGTGAAATCTCAGAAAGATGGACTCATTAACGTGCTGCGGTGTTTGTGTGCTTTGATTGAACGCATGTTGTGGACAAGTGTTTTAAATATAGTAGCATATGCTTTTTATTAAATTGCAATGATGCATGAATATGGCATATTCTAGAGTTTCTGATTAGCAGACTTCACTTTTCAGTTGCAGTTTTCAAACTGTCTCTCCGGGTCGACACACAGGAAGCAGAAACAAGTTATCCTGTCCCCTAAAAGCCCGGCTTGTTTCTCGACCTCCTATAAAGTCAGAGCGGGGCTTTTCATTGGACGAGGATGGGCACCAGCCGGATAACAGCTTATTGGTTTCCAGAACGAGGAGAAGCGACATTGTTGAGTCTTATTTTGGAAGCGGTAGATGGAGGTATACGTTTTGGTTGGTGTATATAGAGCAAGGCCCTCACTATGTCAGATTCTCACTCCACAATTTATAGTGGTCAAAATAATTCTTGACGAGGACGTTATCACAATTCTTTAGAAAATGAGCAAAAGAAAAAGATAATGCTATCGGTCAAATTTAACTTCAATGTTGTTTATTGTGTATCGTCAATTTAAAAAAAAAAAAGTGAGTGTAGGGAGGTGGAGAGAGTCTGTAACCAGAACGGTACCAAAAAGGACAATTCCATCAATAGATGAAAACAACACAATGTCCTCATCAACTAAAACAAAATCACTTGTGGAGTACAGGAGACGGAGATTTACAAGATATGTATTAAGAACACAATATTTGTTCCCAGTGTAGCGGTATAAAAAATGCTTGTTTTATCTTCACTTGGTCAGCACTCGGGGGATATCGGGGTACTAAGTGTCTTCCGCTCAACTCTTTTGGGGGGTTTCAAACTCCAAAAGACACATTCCAGATCACACAGTGTCTGACCCCCATCTCCTGCTCCCTGTCCCCCAGCAGGACGACGACGGGCCTCTCGGAGCCCCCGAGTATGACACCATCTCTGAAAACGGTCCCCTGAGCCGCAACGAACCGATACGCAGCAAAGTGTCCAAGCTGACGGAGAAACTGCGTAAACGCTACCCCACCACCAGCACAGGTCAGTCCGCTCCGACTCAGCCGCCGCTTCATTTAGCTCTGTGATTTAAAGAAGGGTCTGCGTTGAGGTCTGTCTCAACCCGCTGCTCTGAGCGGCTGCGTTCCATTTAGTTTTTCTTCCACACTCCCATTCATCTCCTTGTGTTTTTTCCTCTCCAAAAGGCAACTGTTCTCACTGCAACGCCGTCTTCTCTGTGCTGAAGAAGAGGGTGAGACTGAGACCGCGCGACAACGGATATATTCGGGCATCGCATCATCATTATATTTAATTTAGTCTTCCTCGTCTGTTGTCATGAGCGTCGAGGCGATGTGCTCTTTGTCTTCCAGAGGAGCTGCAGTAACTGTGGCAACAGCTTCTGTTCCCGTTGCTGCTCCTTCAAGGTGCTGAGATCTTGCATGGGGGCCACAGGTGAGAAGACCGACTCACTTGCACATTTTATTTATTGTCTAACAAACGTTGCATCGCCTCGTCTCGGTTTCTCTTACCTAGTCGGTTGACTTCTGGTCTTCGTCCTCTCTTCTTCAGCTCCAGAGGCCCAGAGAGAGACCGTGTTTGTTTGTGCTGCCTGTAATTCTTCTCTCGTCAAGTTACAGTAAGGCGGCTCAGGGGGCCGGTCACTGTTCTCACTCCCCGAGCCCTCCACGTTGCTAAAACCCTAAAACATGCCTCGCTTTTCAAGTTAAGGCACTTATATCTGTCGAGGACCCTCCCGCCCTCCTCTCTTTTGCCTTTAGCAGTGGCTAAACTACTTGTGTTGCATATGGGACTTCTACTGTAATGTGTTTGAATAGTTCCTGTTTCAACTGTCAAATGAAGAACTGGACCTCGCGAATCAATGAAACTGACTTCAGAGCACCGCGGCCCTGAAATCCAAGGACCTGCTCCCTTTGCTGAGCAGAGGGAGGTGCACAATGTGCGTGTTCGAGCTGGTGGTGTCTGGTTTATAGGCTGCTGACGGTGTTTCATGCATCGCCTCGCCACACAAGTCAAATATGGATATTTTTCAACCCTGTGACGATGAGAGGACTAAGACCCAAAGGTTTGAATTTGGTTTGTTCAGATGAACAAAATAATGGATGCGCGACCAAATGAAGCTCTATGGCCACCAATACACTTCACCCTGTAGCTGCTCAACGATGTCGTGTGATTAGTTCTGGGTTGGTCCAAGTCATTGGGGACAATGTTTTTGTCCCCCACCAACTTGAGGAGCTCACGAGACATAAGGGGAATACATATGATATTCCATAAAACAATGGTAAAGCTAAAATGGCCTGGCCTGCAATGAATTAGTTAAGCAGCAGCCTATAGGTAAGAAAACGACCAGAGATCCCTGGAGCCGTGCTTTTCCTCTAACTGGATCCAAGTCGAACCAACTGGAAATAAAGTGGATTAAAGTTCATCAGAGCCTCACTCTCTTGCAAGCGGGACTTAAAAGAATTGACGTGAAGGCGCCGCATCCCAACATGTGGATCGAGGTGGTTGTTTTAAAACATGATTCAGACACATGATTGTAATAGTTTGCTTTGCTTTTATTGTATTTCCCATATACATGTTACTTTGTTGTTCCCCTATATTTAATTTAAATCTTCAGAAAGCAAGTCATTATTTGACCGTATGATCAAGTCTGTATATATTGCCCTTATTTTATGAATGAATTACGCCACTTTTGAAATAAACTCTTGATTGATGATTTTATCAACTTCAAAGTGATAAAAATTGTGTTTTTCATGTGAAGATGTCCGTCAGTGTTGTGATGTCTTTGCGTCAGAAGCGTGGAAACAAGTTCGGACATATTTAAAAAATGCTTGAATAAAAACAACTGGATATCAAGATTTAGATTATATTAAATATTCCTTTATTAGTCCCACAGTGGGGACACATTAGAGCATTAATAAAACACAACAATACTAATACTAAATATACAGAGGAAAGGCAGTGACCAAGGTGAATTTCCAGCAGGTTAAACCACTACTCGCAGAGTAATGTTGGAAAATAAATACCAATGAATGTTTTGCACATTTTGTTTTTAGAGTTTTCAGTTCAAAATAAACTGATGTGATTGTTTATCTTTCTGATATCCAAATTGAGATTCTACAGAGAATCATCATTCGTCTGTAGTTTCCCTCAGAACTACAGACCTGTTGGGTTTCATGGACGAAAGCTTGATTTGATTCTTCCTCCCTGCTCATCAGATTTTAGCCTAAAGAATCTCCGCCAACATCATGTGCCCATAATATTTCAGATTAATCAGAATTAAAGAAGAGGAATTTGACTGGGTGATTGGCTCATAACAATAAACAACATGACTCAAAATACATAATCATAATAAATTGCATTTAACTGTGTTAGCTTCTGGGTTCAGGTTTAAAAGGGCCATCCTTGATGTGAGTAACAACAGCACAGACAGTGAGATGGATTTAATATGACCTGAGTACTTGTGTTAGCTCCGCCCCTCGCGCTCTCCTCCCCCCGCCCCCCTCCACTCCTCCAATCTGTCCCACTAAAGTGATTTCAGCGCATGCAGGGACTCGTCCCCTCGGCGGCGGGTGGCAACATGGCGACAGAGGTAAGGCTGGCATGTTTTCTCTTTTCATTTCCCTGCTGGAGGTTTTCTTGACAAGCATTAGCATTTTAAAATAATAAAAACAGGTGCAGTTAACGAGGTCCACGAGGACGTTGTGAACGCGGTGAAGCTGCCTCGCTGAGCGGCTCACTTCAGTCGCCACTGGCGGCTACGTGTGTCCTACATTACGGTGCCGGTGGTGTGCGCGCGCTGTCATTTTTTGTGTCTCCTTAATGTTAAAACGTGTTTGCTATATTTTTTTTTTTAATGAAAAAACTACATCTGCAATTCAGCCGAGCTTCACGGGAACTGAGCTGAGGCACACACGGCGGGTCACGTCCCCCCGCGATGTTAAACTGTCTGGGTGTTTTTAGTCTGTCGGACGACCCCGTTTAATCCGGTGATTTTTGTGGACAGTAACCGCACGCGCGCGCACACACAAACACACGCGCGCGCAGACATGCGGAAGCAGAGCGTTCAGCACCATGGACAGAAGCCACGCCGCCCTGACCTTCCTCGCTGCTGTGCTTTCAGAAATGCTTTTTTTTTTTTTAAAGAAGAAGAATGGGGCTGAAACTTTTAATGTATTTATCCAACACACACCTCCGATGCAATCAACATTCCCCAATACAACCACCTTGTGTTACAAGAGGTCGCATGGCCTATAATCAGTCTGCCTCATCTGGTTGCAGCTTATCGATCTGTTGTGAGCTGTAATGAAATGTTGTCCCTTCTTCAGCGAGCTTCGCCCCCCGTAAGATCCCCGAGGAAGAGGAGGATCGTGTGTCCGGTGCTGGGCTCCGCTCCAACAGACGACCGGGCAGAACACTGAGCCGCGGACCGATCGATCGCGTCTCATCTGCTTCTCCTCTATCATCCTACACACACCGCTCACTTCATGTGTCTGTGTGCGTTTCATCCTCCTCAGTTCCACAACCTGCAGGAGTTGAAGCACAGCGCATCTCTGGCGAATAAAGTCTTCATCCAGAGGGACTACAGCGAAGGAACCACCTGCAGGTTTCAGACCAATTTCCCCTCTGAGCTGGAGAGCAGGGTGAGCAGACCATTAAGCGTATTTATTTATTAGTGCCACCAACTGTGTTGTGTTAAACTGACATAGAGAGGTTTTCTAATTAAATGTAAAGCCATATGTTGTAATTACTGTATCAGGGTTCGTACGGTCATGGAAAACCTGGAAAAGTCATGGAATTTTAAAATGGTCATTTCCAGGCCTGGAAAAGTCATGGGAAAAACTTAAATCATAAAAGTTTTGGAAAAGTCATGGAAATATGTTAAAATCACATGTTTATTCACGCCGAGTTTGAAATAATTAATATATTTTTTCAAGAAAGACGCTCAAAATATAAGCCAGCGATAGCTCTCAATACGCAAAATGTTCTACAGTTTTCATGTTTATACCGAGATTTCAGTTTGGTCATGGAAATTTGGTCTAAAGTCATGGAAAAGTCATGGAAATCCATTGGTCAAAATGTGTAAGAACCCTGCTGTATGTAATCATGTTTATATTTAATCAGTATTCAGCCTCATATAAACATTTCTGAGACTATTTCTTAACCCGTGGATGCCCATTACTCACCTACTCCTGTGCATTCCTAGAAACATTAGTAATTGAACATCAACACATTTAAAAAAAGGTATATCTTGGGAATACATATTCGCCAAACATATGGACATGTTACTTCTCACTTCTCCACATGTTTGATTTGTCTCTGCCCTGTAAAGATAATTCCTGTATTGTTTAGTGTGGTTAATTATAATAATTTAAAAAATTTTGGCCTTACAGAACAATGTCTATATGAATTAGATTTATCGCCTCATTGACCAAACCGCTCATGCACCTCGTGGTAAATACACACATGATATAACTGAAAGGTTCCCAGTTTGATTTTGACCGTTTGCGTCATGTCCGATCCCTCTCTTTCTCTCCCCCGTGTCGTCTCGACCTCCACTCATCCTCACCCCGCTGCTCTGCGTGCGTCTCCAGATTGAGCGGCCGCTGTTTGAGGACACTGTGAAGACGCTGAACGGCTACTACGCCGAGGCGGAGAAGATCGGAGGCCTGTCCTACCTGGAGGGGTGTCTGGCCTGCGTTACAGCATACCTCGTCTTCCTCTGCATGGAGACGCGTTACGAGAAGGTCAGACCGGGGGGGGGGGGGGTCTCACACGATGCGTTTTAACACTCTGGGATGATGATGATTAACATGGCGGGGATTCCACGGCATTCCTCATTTTACTTCCGCCTGTGTGTTAGGTGTTGAAGAAGATCGCCAAGTACATTCGGGAGCAGAATGAGAAGATCTTTGCTCCCAGAGGGCTGCTCGTCACGGATCCCATCGAAAGGGGAATGCGTGTTGTATCCTTACCCAACGCCTTTGTCGACGGAGGCGTTATCGTTATTTTGTTTTAAATCTGTCATTAACCACACTCTGCAGCGCAGTGTTGGCCTTTAACCCTCCCACCAGATCGAGATCTCCATCTATGAGGACCGGGGCTCCAGCGGTTCCAGCTCGGGCAGCAGCTCCGTGTCCGGCAGCACCGCTCGATGACTTCCCGATGGCCACGTCCCCCCCGGTCACTCGCGACAGTAATGCGACTCTCGTTCTAACACTCGGCCCGACGCCTCCGCAAAGCCGCGCTCGCACAAAGGATTCGCTGGTTCTCGACGAAGACGGGGCTCGTTGCGCCGGACGCGCCTTCGCATGCTGAAGGTGTCAACGCTTTTTAAAACACACACACACATACTGTAGTAGTTTGTTGCAACGCCCTGTGCATGGCGACAGTCGTGTTACTACTGTACGATGCAATGTCTCAGTAAAAAGCAGAAGAAGAAGAAGACTTTGTGTGATCGCACCGCTACCTTCCTTCCTGTCCTCTTTGAGGTTACCGCAGCGATGTGGGTGAGAGAAGCGTGTAAGGAAGTGAGAAAAAGGAGGTAGGAGGTGTTGTAGACCACAAGCCTCACCGAAACCTCATACCTCAGCCCCCACAGCCGCACCACACCGGACCAAACTGGACTGAATGTCAGATGTACGGAAGAGGGAGAAGCATTTGAAGGCATCGCAACGTTTCAGCAAACCTGTATAGAGGAACCTGTTCCACCTCTGATGTAACGCGTGCCGTCTGCTAGCAGATGAATGTCGTTCAGCCCCACTGTTTATTTGATGTAGATCTTCCATTTTTGTCACATGAAGCCTATTTTTTGTTTTCTTTGTTAGACACACAAACGTATGTAAGTTCTAACCTCTTGGTTTTTAATGAGCGAGATCAACTATTCCTAAATTTTTGATTATGCAAATGACAAACTGTGCATTGAATGCATTAGTACGGAGGCAAAGGACGGGTCCAAAAGTCTTCCTGAATCTTCTCCGTGGTGTTTTTAAAACACACCAACCCTTCCTTGATTTCCGAGTAAGCTTCCAAAGAACAATAACTGGCTCACGATTGTGAATGTGTCTTTTTATTTCGGTGACATTTTGTGCAACACTTTCGTACTGCTTGTTGTTTGATACACGTGGCAAGGAGGTGTAAATATGACTGCCGTCAAATAAATACTGTTTCATCGCAGCTGCTCGGCTCATATTTCTGTGATTAAACTGTAAATCTACAAAACAGTACATTGGCTATGGCAGACATTTTGAAACATGAGGACAGGGAGAGGGGGGGAGGTATGGTGACCTTAATAATGACCTTTGTCCATGCAGGTGTGACAGTAAGCCATATGGCCCTCACCCAGCATGCACTGTGGCAAGGCTCGGGCAACAGGAGTCAGACAGCTCTGATGGACCCGCTGTGTGCCACCTGTCCACAGGGCTCTGATGTTTTGAAGACAGGCAAGCGTGACATTTCCATCAGCACCCCCCCCCCCCAACGAAATTTTCGGATATCAGTCAGTCGCGCGCAATTCCAGGATGCTTTATTTTCATTGGTTGCTGGATTAAATCTTACCCAGATACAACAGATACGGTTTTTTCTGATTGGCTATTGTGTAGCCCATTTCTTTTTTTTGATTGGCTGATAAGTGGCTCCTCACAGCAGAACTCCAGGGGAGCGCTTGATTCCTCCACGGTGAGGGCAGCGCGGCTCATGTTTGCGCGCTGCGGCACATTAAAACATTAAATAGCCAAGTTTTTTTCAGCATGAGAAATACGATGTGTGGCGGGAGTGCGTGACTTAAAACCGAAATGCGTGAGTGTCACGCTCAATGCGTGACACTTGAGAGCCCTGTGTCCAGCACCGCGCTGCAGACGACCGTTAACTGGAGAACGTCGTGGAGCTTCGATGTGACTGTTTACAGGGACAAAAACAGAGCCAAGAGTAAATAATCAAGTCCGATCAATCACGTGGCCAGAAACACGACTCCAAATAAATGAAGTTGCTTAGTGCTAGATGTGTAAATAAGAAACTCTTAGCCATAACAATTTTGTTGGGTCATGATATGTAAATGTTGTGTTTACTGCTTGTGCTGCTGCCCCCTAGTGGCCCGAACTCAAATATATCACTGTTGCATTAATGTCGTCATGTGATAGTTTATTTTCAGTTTAAGATCTGATCTCATTTAACTATTAACAATATGAACATATATATGGGGAGATAGATATAAGGGTATTTATTTTATGCACATTAAGTCTTTACTACATAATACATGAAAAGCGCATTGTGTGAATAGGAAAATAAATCATGGCTGAATGCTATTTAGCTGCTTTAGCTGAGTCACTGTCTGTCTGCTGGGGAAAAGATCTGTAGTGCATATTTATGATAATATGCATGCACTACGCACATTTGACATTAAATGTAAAATTATAATTTGATGTTTGAAAAAAGAAAAGTTCCTCATGTTTTCATGCAGGCTTGCCTCTATATACACAACACAGCTTTTTCAGGGACATGAAAGTGACCCCTGTGTTTATTCTTTACTTACAACAGGATGTCCAGATACGAGGATGTACATTCTGAACAGACTCTGGCACCGCGTGTAACAGGAAGTCAAGTCTTGTCTCAATGTATCGTCGTTACCCTCAAGACTACCATCCCCTGAGGTCTGCCAGTGCCGAGAGCACCACGGCACACGGTAGTAAAACAGTCATAACATGGGAGGAAACAGATGGGGAGCGGACACCATGGTGAAATGGAGTCACCGCTGCATGAATGGAGGAACAGAATAGGAGAGGTGGAGGAAACTGTTCTGACGACAGGCTTGTTGAAGGAAGATGCGAGCAGGAATACGAGAATATCTTCCCCCAGTACAGAAAGATAGACCTTTGTGATCATTTACAGCTGTTTCAGATGGCTGCAGGTCTTAGTGAAAACTGTGTGTGTGTGTTTAAACACACAGACGGCAATAGTTGTAGTCAAAGTCTACGGAGTGAGCAGCGTGTGTACATGACTCATAAAGAGCTTCTCAAAGTACCGTTGAAGATATGACTGTTGCATCTATGAAATGATAATCTGACCAAATTTATTTGCAGCAGTTTATTGAGTTTGCTTTGACACATAAACACACATATATTTATATATGTATCTAAATATATATTTATATAATTTGCCAGAGTAAAACAAGGCCCCTAAATTACAGACGAAATGGAAAGTATTTTAAAACCATGTTTTCTGTCACATTGCATTTTCCAGTCATGGAACAATGACATTTGCATATCAAGTGATTTTCCTCACAGACCTGTAGAAACATTAAAGAAAAATTAAATAGAAAACAAATATTTGATTTTAAATAGTTTTTTTTTTTTTTTTAAGCACTTCATTTAAAGAACTGAGTGAATGTGTTTTTATTTCTTACCTGCACAGTGGCCATTCTTGACAGTAAACCCTACTCCACACTAAACAAAGAGAAGAAAGACATTTATTGATATTTGAAATTTGCAGACAGAGAAAAATACAAAAAGGGATTGTGTGTGTGTGCGTGTCAGCATTCAGTAGCACTGCTGACCGACTGCTGAGACAACAAAAAGGAAGAGAGACTTTTGATGTTGCTTTTTTGTAAAACTGCCTCAAACTCAACTGAATTTGACAGCGAGAGAAAAAAAACTGGTGATTGAGATTTGTTTTTAAGCCCCGATCACAGACTGCCAGGAGCATTACCCCTGTTCATAATTCATGCCGTGGATCCCTTCTGCGTACCTGCGTGTCGTTAGCGAGCAGAGACGACTCCCCTTCTTTGGGATGGGCAACTTCCACCACCGAGTTCATCTCACCGGGCCGAAGGGTTCGAGTGAGGGAGCTGCCGTCTGGCCAGGAGACGTCCAGCACCGTCGCCCTGTCGGTTCCTGGCCGTCGAGGGTAGAGAGAAATGACGGATCATTACACAAGAGATGAATAAACCTTTCAAAACGTTTTTATTCGATAGTATAGATGCAAGGAGTGGGATGTGACATGCAACAAGATCCAAAGGCTGGAATCCAATCTGGGACGATACTGTTATGTGGCATGCTCTGTAACCACACCGTGATTCTCATTATCTATAGTGATGTCTGGCACCGTAAAAAATTTTTTTGGACGGACCAAAGTGTGTTTCTAAAAGTCTGTTTCTATCTGCTTCCTGTTCTCATAAGCTACGTTAGACTATTGTAGGCAAAAAAAGCGGGGAAAAAAGTGAATATGTGCATTTCCCAAAATGTTTAACTATTCTTTTAAATCTACACTAAACAATGTGTAGAAATGAGAAAAAAATTCATTGGGAATTGTAGGATTACGATATCCCCGGTCGTTATTTGGATTAAAAATAACCCATTTTCTCCCGGTGTGAATGGATTGTAAAGAAAAAAGGAAGTTACCTAAACCAAAGTGTGCGACAGGCTCCATCTCACACAGGTACCCCGAGCCTCCGTCAATGATGCGTGTGTGTGCTCCACTCTGACTGGTGAAGGCCGTCACCTTGGCTCCGCGGGCAAAGGAGCCAAACTGGGTGCGAGGTATGACCCGCAGCCAGTTGTTAGACGAGCCCTGACGAGGTGATACAGTTTAGTATGCACACACACAGAGAGAGAGAGAGAGAGAGACACACCTGTGTGACCTTGAAGACAGAGATGGGCTGCTGGGCGCTCTCTCCATGAGCCAGCAGCAGGTCCAGCTGTCCGTCCCCGTCGAAATCTGTCACCGCGCCGCCTGTCCACAACAAACAGCTTTCACTGCACCGGCCAACAAATCAACTTCACGGAGGTGTTTTGTCTGACAGCCGTGTCTCTGATCACCTCACTCGTAATAGAGAGGCGGAGCAGAGGTGTCACATATATTTACTTGAGGTTTTAACATTTTCAGAATAGAACTGATGACAATGTGACCTGTTCCTCGTCCCTGTGGCTCTGCAGCATCGCCCACGTGAAGCTCCTCTATTAAAGGGTCTGCATCCGCTCTTCTTGACACCCTAGGAAACAAACACATAAGAATCTAAATATAGCTAATAATGTCGACGTAATAATATGTTTGAATAGTTTGATGCCTCGACTTTTAAAGGTCACCTGAACAGCCTGTTCGGGGCGTTGCCTCTATATGCAATATTGTTGAAAAACACCTCCAGCTGCTTGTCATTGTCAAAGTCAGCAGCGATGACCGTGCGTATCGGTGAGGGGGCTGCAAACCCTTCAGTGGCGATGTCCTGGGTGAAAAAGGAAACGCGGTAACGTCTCGCTCTAATCAAACTCACTTCATCTGTTCTGCCATTGTCCTGCTCGACTTTTTTACCCTGAATTTCATGTCGCCGCCCTGCAGGAAGAGTCTGTGTGGGCCGTTCCAGTTGCCATAGACGATGTCCGTCTTTCCATCGCCATTGAAGTCAGCTAGAGCGACTCCTCTGCCATGCTGGTACCGGTCATCCACACCTTCAATGTAGAAAGCGTTAGTGATCCCACTGCTGGACACACATGTCGACTCCTGACTATACCCGTCTTCATACGCACCTGACTGCTTGGCCACATCAACAAAAGTCCCGTCTCCATTATTCTTGAACAGGAAGTTGGGTCCATTCTCGTTGTCACAGAACACGTCCGACCTGGAGTCGCTCAGGATTGGTCCGACGACCACCCCGCGCCCCCCTGCACAGAGAGCAAACAACCCGCCGATGCTTCAGCGGATTCATCATCGCACTCCCAAACACGCCGGACTCGACCGCAGCGACGCGACTCCCGACCTGTGAACTTGTCGACCCCGGCCGCGGCAGCCGCGTCAGACAGAGCGACGACGCCCTTGGGGACATCGCTGGCAGCCTCATCCATTTCGAGGAGAGCGTGGGGGCCCACGCCGCCGCTGGCGTAGTTGGCCACGTAAATTGAGTAGCGGCCGGTTCCCTGCAGAGCAACGACCAACCAAGAGAGGGATCACATTGTGGGATTCTATAAATAGGTTTACAAAATGGGTTCACTGACCTTTCTATCAACGCACGCAACCGAACGTCCGGCCATGCGATTGGCGACGCCGCGACGCACATTGAGCGCGTCCCCCAGAAGATCTTCAAAGCGGCCGTTACGAAACTTGAACAGCTTGTCTGAATAGGTTGCCCTTCCTGCATTAAAAAAAGGAAGTCAGTGATCATGAGGAAAAACAATTCTGCTCCCTGGAATGATGAAAGGAAAAAATGTTGAGGACACGTCATGTGAATGCACTTTTCTTTTTTTCTTACCAGAGTAGGCATTGTTTGTGTTGAGGAAGTAGATCTCCTCACGTCCATCTCCATCCACATCACAGGCTGTAACTCCAATAGCATTTCCTGTTCGATCCCTCAGGGCGTAGTATGGAGAGTTGCTATCATCAATAGCGATGTTCACCAGTCTGTTTTGAGTGCGATTGTACTTCAGCACCAGGTTGGGCCCATTAAACCTGAGGGGAAACATCACACATTTGTCTTGCACATCTTGGTTCCCTTTCCATTGAAGAAAAATGAATGCCGTGCTCGTCCGGTTGGCTTAAACAGGCTTCCCTACATGTTAGAAAACATTCTGCGTGCAGCTGGTGCCCTTTATATATATTTTCCGGCACCTGCCACACAGCCTGAATCTGCCACTGCTGTGCAGAGTAATGAACGTATGAAAAAAGCAAAAACATTTTCACACGCACCCTGCCACAACCACTTCCAGGTCGCCGTCACCATCCACGTCTGTTACAGCCATTCCATAGTTTAGTTGTGTGGGATTGTGCAGACTGTCGGGAGGAAGCATCGTCGGTGTCACAACCCGAAACATGGGCTCAGAGGTCTGGGCGTGGGACTTATGCCACAGTCCGACCAGGAACAGCAACAGACCTGAACCCCACATCACTGCAACCTGGTGGAACACAGAGCAGAGCTGGGTAATGCATTTCAAATAGTGTCAATTGTAATAAAGCAGGACAGACATAATGATGAACACATGTAATGTATTCCTGTGCACGAGTAACATGTATTTACAGGTGAACTCCACCAGTGTTATCATTTTTACACAAAACATCAAAGTGCAAAACAAGCCACAATTATTATTTGAAACTGAATCATTTCTAGATGCTTGCATACCGTTCATAAAATCCACATTTTGGATCTATAGCAGAGTATATCTGCGCACACATATATACTACCCACGGTATTAGTTACTGTTATGAGGGAAATGATGCATCGTGGTTAACTGTTGTTAAAAATACACCATCATGCAAGATTTAATCCTGCAGTATTCATGATGCTCGCATTTGGTTCACATCATGTTAATAAAATCCGTCTTACCTGCTCTTTCAGTGTATCGAGATGGAAATGAGCTGACTTCGCTGCAGCAATGGGATTCAATTGAGCATCTTTTATTATATAAATACACCTCGTTTTATTATTTGCCTTACATAACTTCTGATTTGAGAATTTACGAAACGGCTTGTGTCACGTTTTGATGGAAGATTGACCAATCAGAGTGCCCGCTAAAATGTTGACCAATGGCTGATCTGTACTTACGTGCACGTGGAAGTGAGAGCCGGAAGTCTCTGTATTCTACTAATACGAATAAATTACTGCGACGTCACATACAAATACATTTAAGCGACAACACATTAAACTGTTCTGCCTCGGTATAAATCCTGATATATAAAGACAATGACTATTCGGATAAAAAACAAATGGGCTCCCTTGTTCAGAGGTCTTCAACTCAGCGCCAGCTAGAACACCATCTCCCAGAATGCTTTGCGTTGTCCTACGCCTGCGTCAGAAGTGCGACGAACATCTTTAACAAAACAAGGCAAACACGGGTAAGCCGAAAGAGGAACAAATGTTAGTTATAAGTCTGTTTAGCAATGTTTTGAATGAAAATGTATGAACACTGTTACACATCGGTGGGTATGAACGTGTGTGTGTCTGTTCTCGATAATCAATCAATACAAGCTCAGCGAGTGGACGTGTAGCTAGCTACGTTGGTAAGCTAACCGACGTTAGCTAACAGCACTGTCTTAGTTTAAATTCAAATTGCCATTGCATATATTCAAGAGTCGTTTGGAAGTCGGTTTAAGGTTAAAAAAGATAATATTACGTATTTCATTGCGTCTTGTAATGTTTCCTTTCCTCTGTTATGCAGGTGATTTTATCGTAATTTAACAATGGAGTCGGAACAGGCAACAGAAAATGTTGCTGCAGACCAGCCAGCACCCACTCCCCCTCCTCCCGCCTCCCAGTCGAAGAAGTCAAGTCAGGCTACGAACAAGCAAAAATCTCAGGGATCCAAAGAAAAAAATCAGACTCAGGGAGACGTAAAACCAAGACCCAGGCCTCGCTACACAGACAAGGCGAAGAAAAACGCCAAGAACAAGAAGGACAAGGCTGGAGCCGCGGATAAGGAAGCACCTGTTGAAGAAGAGGTGCAGAATGGCGATCCTGAAGTGACGGAAGAGCGCCTGCATGATGCAGATGAACCAGTGAACGGGCAGCCTGACCCAACCAATGAAGAGCCTGACGCTACCTCTTGGCTGGAAGCAGCCTCTGAGGAAGGGGAGGAGGAGAGTTGGGACACCTTGTTCAACGATGAAGGCGATTCTCTGGAACCGCAACTTGAAGAGGTGAGAGTTTGGTCAGGGTGATGGGACCTTCCACTAAATACACACACACACACACACACTCTCATTTGTTTGTATACCCAGTTATCTGATTTTTGTTCTTATAATAATTAACATAACATTTTCAGTACAGCAGATCATTTTGTCCCTTGACATTTCCCTCTTCTCCCACTTCTGTCACTTATTCTCTCTCCAGCTGACTTTGAAGGAATGTAAAAAGAAGAAGAAGTCAGTCCAGGCGGCCAGCGCGGACGGAGATGACAGCATCGAGCTCACAGAGGATGAAATTGCTCACGTTGTCGAGATCTATGACTTCCCGACTGAATTTAAGAGCGATGACCTTCTGAAGTTGTTTCAGTGCTACCAGTACGTATAATTCAGTTCACGCCCTGTTAGTTATTTTTGCATTTTAAGATCAACTTGGGCTCCTGATTCTTGACCAAAGTAGTTTAATGAAATTTCAGTAAATGTGGTATCCCTGGTTTATGTATTGCTTTTGAGAGCCAGAATCTAAAGTATCCGTCAGGGATGTATCGATCTGGATCAATATATTGATTCAAGCATCAACAATCCAATATCACCAATGCAAAGTAAACTAAAATAGATACTTATCATCATCTTTAAGATATGCCTTTATTTTGAAATTCAGAGCCCAGTAATATAATTGTCAAAGCATGAATATCCGAGTGAATGATGTCCAGCTCGGTGTCATTGTAGAGGAGTGAAAAACAACTTCATTTAAAATGGACCGTCGTAAATAACCATAGAGAACCGACTCGCACAATGTTGCTATTTTAGATTTGATTTATTCTCTTTTTGTCCTTAACTACTCTAATTTTAAAAAGATCTATTCATAATGTGGTATTTTTGCAATGCAATACACATATTTGTCTCCTGAGACGATGTCAGGTACAATTCCAGTATGCTTTAGAGCCATTTACATTTTTTACATTACTTTTATTATATATTGATTATTACCGAGATAATATTGTGAATAACAATTATTTTGGTAAAGTAATATGACATTTTTATATTGTTTAATGTCTACCCCTGACATTAATTTATTTGAAATTGTATAGTGTCAAATACTCTATCGTTGTCCAACTGACGACTGTAAATACTATCGTATGAAACTTGTGATTTTAACCACGAGTATCCGGTTGAACTTGCTCTGGTCACAGTGTCTGCACTGCTGACTTTTCACTCGCTGTTGTTTTTCAGACAGAAAGGATTTGAGATCAAGTGGATTGATGACAACCACGTCCTGGGCCTCTTCTCTCATCCCATAGCAGGTTAGTGAAGCCCGGTGTCACAGGAAGGGGATATCTAACAACATTATGCTCTGCATGTGAAAACCGTTTTTTCCTTACTGCCAAAACGGGAGTAATTGTGTTAAATGATAAGAACCAATAGGCATGAATAGATCTTTAAAAATTCAACATTATTACTTTACTTAGCTGTTGAGATTTTATATGATATCGTGAATTTGGAAAGGAAACGAGCTGGATTCTGTTTTTTGACATCATCTTTTTTGCACATGCTTTTTCTGTCGTCTCCACACAAAATAACATGTTAGACCTGTGGAATTTCTATTTTCAGCTCGTGAAGCTTTAAGAACCAGACATCCTCTCATGAAGTTGCGACCTCTCTCCCAATCCTCTTCCGAAATGAAGGCCAAAGCTCGTAGCTCAGGTACAAATACCGCCGTCTCTGCGGTTCTCTGGCGGTTTGTCCTCCGGAGCTCACAGACGCAGAGCCTTAACATTATGTTTATCTGTTATTGTTATTTCTTTCTTCCCGATCCTCAGACTGCCTCCTGCCTGCTAAAGAGAGACCTCAGACCAGTGCGATGATGGCTCGCAAGCTTGTGATCGGTGCCCTCGGTGTGAAGAGCAACCAGACGAAGGAGCAGGTCGAGGCCGAGAAGAAGAAGCTCCAGGAGGCGAGAGGTGCGTTAACAACAGATTATATTTTCGGTTCGTGACCGCGGGTCATATTTGGGCAGCAGGCGTTTGACTGAAATACTGCAGTTACTCAACTTGAGTGGGACGACGCTAATGTGACCACTGAGTTGTAGTATCTTGACTTCCGGTTCAAGGAAGTGTCGCTTATAAATGATGTCATCCAGGTCAAGGTTCAGATCGAAGAATAAAGATGGACGCATACTGCGCCGCAAATGATCACGCGAATACCGAGTGTTTTGTTTAGACAATTACATGTCAGTACATACACGTAAATACTACATGGTGTCAGAATAGTTTGCTTCTCATCGAACCTGACGACGGAAGATGGAGAACGCAGGCGTCCCCACGCCACGGATGGATTGGGAGTCATCTAACCGGCCCGACGCATGGAGAAAGTTTCGCCAACATGTGGAGCTACGCGCTAAAGAGGAGGAAGGAAAGTGCAGCTTTCTACTCCTGTGGATCGGTGAGAAAGGCAGAGATGTATACAACACATGGACCCTCACGGCAGATGAGAGAAAGGTCCTCCAAACGTACTATGGGAAGTTTGAAGGACATGTAACGCCCAAAGCTAACCCCATTTTCGCGCCATATAAATTCCATGAAAAGATACAAACGGATTGTGAAAGTTTCGACCAGTTTGTGACTGAGCTAAAAGCTGCTAGTAAAGGACTGCAACTACCCTAACGCTGATGAGATGATTAGAGACCGGATTGTTTTCGCTACAAACTCTCCAAGAGTCCGGGAGAAGTTACTCTGTCATGGTCCGGATCTCACGCTCGAGGAAGCGATCGACATTGCGCGCTCACACGAGCTATCACAGCAGCAGCTCAAGACGATGGGTTTCCCCGCTGCTAACACAGCCAGTCTGTCCAGGCAGTTAGCAGAAGGCCGTTCAGTTCCGAACAAAGATACGGACGGAAGTTTACTGGCGGCAACGACGGCAACAGTGTCACGCACGGCAAGGAGTGTGGAGCATGCGGAAGAGAACACGGTCGCACGGAGGAGTGTCCCGCGAAAGGACGTCAGTGTAACAAGTGCAAGAAGCCCAACCACTTTGCTAATATGTGTAGGACGAAAACACAGTACAAGCCCAAGAGAGTGCATACTGTGACAGAAAGCACAGAACAGGTACCAATGGATCTGTACATTGACACTATTATAAAGAAAAACAAAGATACAGCAAGGGAACAGGCATTTGCAGAGGTGGAAATAGGGAAGGCACAAGCTAAAGCTCAAGATAGATACAGGTGCCCAGGCTAATGTGATACCAGTAAACATATTTAACAAAATATTAGGAAGTATTACATTAGGTCAATCAGATAGCAATATCTCAGGATATGGTGGACAGAGACTTGAAGTGAAAGGAACTTGCAAGTTAGCATGCAGATACAGGCAGAAAACAGCCATGTTAGATTTTGACATCGTGTATGCAGAGAATGCCCCACCTGTATTGGGCCGACGTGCATGTTTAGATTTAAACATGATCAAGCTAGTGCACATGGTTGACGCACAACCAAAGACACACGCCAGCATCACAGAAGAGTTTGCTGACGTATTTGAAGGCATTGGACTATTCCCTGGAGAATGCACCTTTCACCTTAAACCCTCAGCAACACCGGTGGTGTGCCCACCACGCCGCATCCCATATGCCCTGCGCAACAGACTCAAAGATGAGCTTGATGATATGGAGAAAAAGGACATCATCCAAAAGGTCACAGAGCCGACTGAGTGGGTAAATGCACTAGTGACAGTGGAAAAACCTAAAACAGGAAAGCTTCGGGTGTGTTTAGATCCCCGCGCCCTAAACAAAGCTATCCAGAGACCCCACTATCCACTTCCCACTCTAGATGATGTCACACCAAGACTAGCTGGAGCACAGTACTTCAGTGTACTGGACGCTAGATCTGGATACTGGACAATAAAACTCAGCCAGGAATCATCCATGCTGACCACGTTCAACAGCATCTACGGCAGATACCGGTTCAACAGGCTGCCGTTTGGAATCATCTCTGCACAGGATGAGTTCCAGAGGAGAGTTGACGAGGCCTACGAGGGGCTTCAAGGTGTCGCAGCCATAGTGGATGACATTCTGGTGTATGGCCGCACTAAAGAGGAGCACGATGCCAATCTGCGCGCCATGCTGGAGAGAACCAGAGAGAAAGGAATAAAGCTCAACAAAGACAAAAGCGTCATCTGCGTAACTGAGGTGAGCTACTTTGGACATAAACTGACGAGAAGGCATCAAGCCCGACCCCAACAAAGTCAAAGCAATTAAAGAAATGAGCCCCCCACGCAGCAAAGCAGAGCTGGAGACCATACTGGGCATGGTCACCTACCTCCAAGTTTGCACCCAGACTTTCAGAGACAGTCGCCCCGCTCAGACAACTGCTGAAAGAGAACAGTGAGTTCATGTGGGACTCGAACCAAGACGTTGCATTCCAGCAAATGAAAGACTTACTAACACAGGAGCCCGGCCCAGTGCTCACATACTTCGACCACACAAAAGAGGTGAAACTACAGGTCGATGCTTCAAAATGCGGCTTAGGAGCAGTTTTGCTTCAGGGAGAGAAACCAGTCGCATACGCATCCAAGACACTGAATGAGACCGAAGAGAATTACGCTCAAATTGAAAAAGCGCTGTACGCAGTGCTCTTTGGACGCAAACGCTTTCATCAATATCGGTACGGACGACAGGTGGCTGTCGAGTCAGACCACAAACCGTTGGAGTCAATCATGCGGAAACCCTTGGCAGCAGCACCGCCGCGCCTACAGCGCATGATACTGCAACTACAAAGGTACGACATAACCATTACACACAAGCCTGGGAAACAAATCCCGGTCCGGACGCGCTATCCAGAAAGCCGATTGAGTGTAATGATAACTCTTTAAGTGACGGCATGGATTTACAAATCCATACGGTGATCAGCAGTGCACCGGTGAGTGATCGCAAAATGGCAGAAATCAAAGCCGCCACAGCACAAGATGAGCAACTCTCAATGTTGAGACAAGTTATCCAAGCAGGATGGCCTGAGTCAAACAAACGATGTCCGTCTGCTATCGCTGAGTATTGGAATCATCGGGACGAGATATCAGAGACTAATGGGATCCTGCTCAAAGGTGAAAAAATCATCGTGCCTCACTCACTCAGAGCTGAAATGCTTTCACGCATACACACAGGACACTTAGGGATGGAGAAGTGTAAGCAGCGAGCAAGAGACGTGCTGCTTTGGCCAGGAATGTGCAAACGGATAGAGGCACTAGAAGGATCTTGCAGCATCTGCCTTGAGCGACGCAGCTCTAATGCAAAGGAACCGATGCTCTCGCATCCTATCCCAGAACGACCTTGGCAAACAGTAGCCACAGACTTGTTCACATGGAACAGTACTGACTATATAGTTCTTGTTGACTATTATAGCAGGTACTTTGAGGTAGAGAAAATCACCAACCTCACATCTACAACTGTCATCAAAAAGCTGAAATCCATGTTCGCCAGATTTGGAATACCACAGACAGTCGTCAGTGACAATGGACCTTGCTACAGTTCACAAGAGTTCAGAGGTTTCGCTCACGCATGGGACTTTGAGCAAACCACAAGCAGCCCGCTGGACCCGCAGAGTAATGGTTTGGCTGAAAAGACTGTTCAGACTGTCAAAGCCCTCATGGACAAAGCACAGGCACAGCGGATAGACCCGCACCTCAGTTTACTTACAGAAACACACCAGTTGATGGACTGAAGTCGCCAGCGCAGCTGCTGATGAGCAGGCGTTTGCGCTCAATTCTACCAGCACAGAAACGACTGCAACCCGAACTGGTCTGTCGCAGCGTAGTTCACAGCAGAAGGCAACTGTGCCAGCAGAGACAAAAACAATATTACGACAGGAATGCTAGGACACTACCGGCACTACCAGAAGGAGCTATGGTCCGCTTCCAGCTTCCAACAGGGACATGGGAACCCGCAACAGTCGTCGAGCCAGCAGGTACCCAGAGATCCTACAATGTTCGCACTGATGGAGGTCACACGCTCAGGCGTAACCGGCGTCACCTCTTGCAGACGTGTGAAAGTGGAGCAGACCCGGTACTTCCACCAAACAACCACCAGATGGAGGTTGAGGACACTGAGTCTCGAGCAGCACAGCAGGACCCTGCAGGTCATACAGGTTCCAAAGAGCCACCAGACTGGACGACCACGAGGTCAGGCCGCATCGCGAAGCCACCAGACAGATTGAACTTGTGATACCCAGCATTAGAAAAACTGAGGGATATGTGCATGAAAATGTTACATTGAGCATAGTTGAAATGCCATTTAGTAACAGCTGTTCATATCTAATAACTGATAGTTTGTGTATCCTTCAGTAATCCAATGTTCTTGCATATTTGGCATACATAACTGCCCATTTTTAGTTTGTTTTGAAATGTTTAAGTAAGTGATGTTTACTATTTAATTTGGCAGCTGTAGTCATGTTTATTTCAAAAGAAGGGGGATGTAGTATCTTGACTTCCGGTTCAAGGAAGTGTCGCTTATAAATGATGTCATCCAGGTCAAGGTTCAGATCGGAGAATAAAGATGGACGCATACTGCGCCGCAAATGATCACGCGAATACCGAGTGTTTTGTTCAGACAATTACATGTCAGTACATACACGTAAATACTACATGAGTGTCATGTGTGTGAGGGTCAAGCGGGTTGTCGGTAGGAAAGAGCGTGGGTTAATAAGACGTCCCTGAACGAATAGTTATGGAATACGTAACACAGTCCTGATCGCTGCACTACACGGTTTCTACCACAAGGGGGAGCTGTTTTTAATCCTTTACTCAAGAAAAACTTGAAATTGATGCCAAGAGAAGTTGCTCTTGGTCCACTTGTGTGCACGTCTCAACGGTCTATAATCAGTAAAGCAGCCATTTCCCTTCACAGATGAACATAAGTATATCGGCACAGGAGACCACAAATGGCCGTCCGCTCAAGAGCCAGTTAGGAAGTCAGGGCCTCGCGTGTCGAAAACTAAAAAAGAAGCTTCTTTTTGTTCTGAACACTGCTGTGTTCTCTGTAGGATCCCAACACGCACACACACACACACACACACACACAGTCAGAAGTGCATCTTGCGCTGAACAATGTGTCCTCGGGATGGATGCCACATCTAATCGTATTCAGAGACTCGTTTACAGCCGGCTCTTCACTCCGCCGCATGGAGAGAAGACGGTGTTTCACATTTAGAGCGGCAAATCCCCCCCAAGTCGTGTTTAGTTCCGGGCTTTTCGCTGATTGATACGTTGAACGGTGTCACTGTGGTTTTATCTTTTCAGAACAAAAGCGCCTGGCAGCCAAACAGAAGGAAGACGCCTGGGAGGGGAAGTGATTGGACAGAAACGACTGTTTATTTTTGTTTGTTTCTTAGATTTCTCGTTTCGGCGGAGGCTTACGTCCTCCCTGTTTCTTCTCCTGCTCTGTTTTTGTCAACTGGCCACTCCTTCCTACCGCCACATTTCCCCGAAATGGATTCCCACCATTTTGTCCTTTTGGCCACACGGTCCTCCACCAACTGTTACTGACGGTCCCATCATTCTCTGTCTGTTCGCTCGCAGTGTTGCACCAGATTCAGTTCTCGTTCGCTCGTTTTTATGTCCACGCAGGGAGCTTTTGTATCTGTGCCATGGCCGAGGCTCGAACAATCCACTCGCCTGGTTGTCTTTCACATTTCTTCGCATCGTAACCACAGTCTGTAGCCTTCTCCGTGTCCAATTGAATAGATCTTAGAAAACGTGTTTGTCTTTATTTTTTTTAAAGCTCTCAGAAGTAAATCTTGTAAATATGAGGGAAGCGAGGTCTTCCGTTGATATTCATGACCATACAGTATATCGCTATACTCTATATGAAGACATGTTTTTGGATTAGACTTTTGTTTGAGGACCTCTTAGCTCGTTATTAAAACATTTCTGATAAGTCAAAAGCTCCTAAAAGCTACCGCAGTTGGTCTCTTCCAGTTCCATCTGTTAAATCCTAAAGATGTACATATTCTGTATTGTGTTCTCATCTGAAACCATTCTCCATCAGAGGACTCCTCTGTCCAAGCAGAAGTGATGATGATGATGATTCGGTTGTCATTCTGACATAAAATGTTGACAGAGAGATTGTCTTCATATTGCCAGCCGGTTTTTAAAAAAAAAGGAAAAGCAATTTGCGGTAAGAAACAGAACTGCTATTATTCCTGTCATTTGACCTCTGCACTTAACCCGTCCTAAACATTTAGGAGCAGCACTGTCATGTAACAACATTTTTTGGGGGTAACGAGATGTTGATGTTTACCATTTCAAGACGTTGTGGATAACACACATTTTATCGTATATTTGGAAACTATTTGTGCTCAGTCACAGAACAAGTCAATAAACATGAATTCAACTTTTTGAGCAGATATTGTATTTTAGCTGCATTGATTTTATTTTGTTTTACGCTGAATTGTATTCATGAAATGAGTTACTCGACTTATCTCACGGATATTCTTTGGGTGATATGTTTCCGCTCCATGGAGTTGAAGTATGTGATCTAATGGTTGAGAGGATTCTCTAAAGCCTTGGGTTCTTCTCAACCACAACACGCTGTTCTTCTTTGTTCCTTGAACATTGAGATTTTAAACCTTTCACTATAGAGAGAGAGAGAGACAATGTTTGCTCATTCAGAGTCAACCTTTCATAATTCAGCTTCCTGACACAGGGGAGACGTCAGTGACCGCTGGTGGGCAGCTGCCTCCGAGGCTTCACCCAGCCGACCACCTGACCACGTGACCCTGAGTCTCCTTCGCCTCCTCAGCCAATCACCAAGTCGCTTTCTCCTGCTGCTCAATTTGGCTTAATGCAAAGCATTTAAACTTTACATCGTCTTCAAAATATGTTTCGCTGTTCACTTTTGGCCCGACTAACTGCTTCGATGTTAGTGAACGTTCTAACGTAGTTATATAAATGTTTGCACAGTTATTGAGAGTATTTGTGTGATATTCTACTCAACCAGTACTGTATACGTGTACACCAGTACACTGTGTACACCAGTACACTGTGTACACCAGTACACTGTGTACACCAGTACACTGTGTACACCAGTGCAGTTCATGGCTGCTGGTGGAGTTCATTAGCTGAGGCGACTGAGACACAGGGCCACGTGGCTCCCAGTGGGCTGATTGAAGAGCTGCAGCCTAATAAGTTCAATTTGGAATTCATATCTTTTTGACTCCGCATTAGACAATTAGCATGGCAACATAACATTTGCGCTCTTCAAATACGATCTCTGCATGCGTTAAACTCTTTCCAAAGTTCCCTTGTTTCCAAAGATGTCCGAAGCATCAGGAATTGATGGATTATTAATGAAACTTTTTTTTCAGAATGTGTTTGAAGTGTTTTAGGTTGGACATAAAGCAAGGAGTGTAATTTAGTGAGTAGTTATTAAAAACAACTAATGGCATTGTGTGTGTGTGTGTGTGGTAGGTTTTCTTTATGCATGCTGTTGTGTAATAATTTGTCAACTTTTTTTCATGAAGTCAACATAATGTGATATAAAGGTAAATATGCAAAGAACAGATGAAATTGTTATTTTTTGCGATTTTCATAATATGTTTAGACTTCCATGACATTAGATTTTGAATGGCCACAATAGTTTTACTCGGAGGAAACTCAATTAATTTCGGCCGCTTTGTATAGACGCAAATTGCGCACTGCGAATATTCGAAAAAAATCGCCCGACGCTGAGCTGCGAGAGCCAATCAGCATCGAGACGCTCCGCCGTTGGTGAATCGAACTGCTGCTGCTCTAGTGGAGCTGGAAGAGATCAGACGTAGAGGTGAAGGTCACCGAGCTGCGTGATATATGTGATATATATGTATAAATATATATAGGCTATATTTATATATATATATAATTTTTTATTTTTGTTATGTTCCGACGTTTGTGGGATGTCCTCAAAAAGTATAGAGTAGAACTAGTAGTTCTTCCGTGGTGTAGGCCTATGGAGGAAATGATAACCGTTTCCACGAAGTAAAGCCACGGAGATAAACCACGCCCCCTCTAAGCCCCGCCCCTCGCACGATTGACGCGAAAAGCCATCGCATTACGCTTTTGGTGTGAACGCAGCTGAACAAATGTGTTCGTCCGCCAAAAACAGATCCCAAAGCTACAGCATGTCGAGAAATATAAAATTATTTTCCACTTCATCGACGTAATAGGGAACGAGGAAGAATAAAGATCACGGAGAAAAAACCCCGCATTAAATAGAAACCCAGAGAAGAAAGAGGGGCGTGAGGGGGTTTCGTGAGCGCGGAGCATGTCGGGGCGAAATTCTCACAAGAACTCAAATCAATTCTGTTGGATAGCAAAACACATTTGGGGGGAACTGATGACAGAGAGAGTAACTTTCATTCATATATGTTGATGAATGGGGAAAGAATGTGGCTCCATCAAAAGGGTCACTTTTCTCATCCAGGCCAAAAGGACATGTGCTTGAGCACCACTATAGGGCTCTATCTGTGCGCCCCAGGGCGTTGGACGTGCCCTCCGGTCCCTCTCCGCTCCGTGGCGCGCGCATCGCTCAGCCGTGATGCGCGCACACAGGTGAGCACACTCTCACCTCTCACTAGCGAGACCACAAGAAAGGACTCTGGTGGTGTGTGATGGGGAGTCAGAAAATGCTCACACCACCCTCAACACGTTTTTACTCGTGACACTCAAACTGATTGAGCACAACCTGAGTAATATTGTGTCCTTTTTATTTTTATTATTATGTAATACAAATACATGTTATTTTTATTATTATAAAGCACACTTGAAGATAGGTCATGCCAGATGTGAGAGAAGAAATAACACATTCATCCTCCTGCAAAGTTGGATTCAGAAGCAGTAAATGCACTGTTCCTCAATCCACACAAATCAAACAAACAAACAAACAATGTTTTTAACTTCTTTGTCTGGCATGCCCAGTGTCTTATTTACTTTGGGTACATGTTGATGAACATTGGGTTACTGGTTTGGTTTACTGACTTTGTGACGTGTATGCTGCTATTACAATAGCGTGTACATGTTACATGTTACATGTTACAGCAGCATTATGTCACTAAAATGTCATTTTAAAAGTTTCTTTTCACTTTCTATCTGGAATTTTGATCTCCTTTGATTTTTAATATGCCCTTTTTATTTAGACTATAGAAAGTGATTATATTCTACTCCAACTTATAAAAGGGAAAGAAACTACACCACAGGAAGTGACATATATATTTAAATTATAGCCTGTTTAATGTGACGATGGGCCGCTGTGAGTTTCCCCAGTGTGTGTGTTCATCAGTGGGAATGAGGTTGGAAACAACCATAAACTACGGGTTAGCTCAGGCTCCCATGGGAAAAGATGTGAAACCCAACTTTTTACTATAGAATTTTTTTTGTTACCCTGCTGAAGGAAGCAAAGGAGTCCACATGCTGTTGTGATCAGCCATTCAAATGTGCACAAGGCACGACAGAACTTTTATCTTCCCTATATAATCATTTAAATAAGGAAATCTATTTTAGCGACTAAATATAATCCCCAAATTTGTTCTGCATTAGAAAACTGAAATAACCATGCCTCAAATAACCGTAGAGTTTGTCAATCTGACATTTATTATTTTAATACCATTACCAAGTACTGTTAAAGGCGTAATGCCGTGGTAGAACCACACCTCGTCGGATGTCACCGATGTTTAAACAGGTGGAAAAGGAAACAAGTGAAAATGTTTGTCATAATAAAATCAACAATACAAAACACAAGTTTCAACTCA
Source organism: Pseudoliparis swirei (assembly GCF_029220125.1). Classification (NCBI taxonomy): domain Eukaryota; kingdom Metazoa; phylum Chordata; class Actinopteri; order Perciformes; family Liparidae; genus Pseudoliparis; species Pseudoliparis swirei. The sequence continues at coordinate 22,388,723 of NC_079411.1, forward strand.
AAAGTACATTAACATGTTTGCATAAATTAGAGACCTAAAGAACAATATTCCAGAGAGGTAATATAAAACTGTACATGACAATACATTTTCAATACATTACAATATTTATTCAAATAAGGCAAAATAGCACCGTGAAATAAAAATCTTCTCATTCAAAACCAAAAAAACCCCCACAGTTGTAACCGAATACTGCTTTAGTAATGTGAACCGTGACGGCGCGGTAAAGCATGTACAGAGTTGTGTGACAGTCTGTTTCCTGGGTTGATCGCCTGATGGTGTTCGGTGAAAGTGAAGGACGTGCGCTTCTCTCGTGCCTTCGTGTCGTTACGTTCTGAACCCGTTTGTTACGTTTTTGATTAAGGGAATTAAATTTGTTAAAAACTTCCAAGATGCATTTTTTTAAATAACTACTCTTTGTTTTTATCATGGGGACATACATGACTGTACTTTGTCTACTTAAAAAAAAATTTTCCTCTTCCTCCTTTAATTTCTTCGACATTCTAACAGCGACGGTCACTGCTGATGAAAAAATCATTCACGGGATCCTAATTAGGCAGTTTTGCAAGAAGTCTTTTCTCATACCATCCCAGTCCCCCCCCCCTCCCCCTCCTCCTCCTCTGACATCATATTTCTTGTTTTAACTGGCATGTCATCGTCGTTCAACCTCTCCCCCCGCTGACACGTCGTGAGGTGTGGTGAAGAGTTGTGCAGTTGTTCTGTCCTTAATTCACAGGAAGTTGTTGGAGATCTGACGCCGGTGGTCAAACAAGTCCTCCACCTCGGCGCTGTAGGCGTCAGCTGATGACAACAAGACGTGGAATACATCGCAATGAGTAAAGGAACTAATGAGATGGAGAGAAAAAAAAATGTATGCACACTGAAAAAGTCTTCACACTGTACCTGCGTGGCATCCAAACATGTACACCCGCTCTCCGTCGTACTTGCACCGACAGCGCATCACGTTGTTCTGTAAGTCAGACTCGGCCATGTCTAAAGACGGGTTGACCTGCACCTGCGGAGGAAAAGGGACTCGAGATAAGATCCAAGTCTCACGGGGGAGTGCAACACCTTTCTGACCAGTCAGGGGGTATTAAAGGACAGCTGGAGACAGACGTGCACATCCTGCAAACTATAAGAAACTTAATGGAAATGTATCCCGACTTTAGTGACACTCTTTTGCCAACCACGATCAAGTGCTATTGAAACACATGGATTTTATTACCCTCTATGCAGACGATGTTTTGTTGTATTTGTCGAAAGTGTCTTACATAAAGGCAACTATTTTACAATGCCTCAATGTGTAACACCCTGTTCTGTTTCTCCTGTGTTCTGTGTCTCCTATGTCTCCTCTGTGTCTTCTGTCTTAATTGTTTAATTCCCTGCACCTGCCCTCAGCCACTCTTGTCTCGTTACTGTCTGATGTCGTACACCTGTGTTCCCCCCCTATATATTGTGTCAGTCTTTCCCTTGTCTGCTGTTGGATTGGCGTCTATAGTTCTGGGTCCTTTTCCCGTCGTCCTGTCCGTGTTCCTGGTTCTGCCTGTCTGACCCTGCCTGCCCTGAACCTGGATTCTCTGCCTGCCCCTATTGGACCTTGTTTTTTATAAACTGTTTTGCCTCATTAAATAGTGGCTTTTTTGTTATTCATATTGCGTCCAGCCCGTCTCTCTGCGCCTGAGCCTCACCCCGTCACAAGAACCTGACACAATAATGTCATCTTAGCTTAGCATTAGCCTCCCTGGAGACACCTCTGAGGCTCACGGCATGTAAACACCGGGTGTATTACTTGTTAATAAAAGGTTTCTTGGCCTTTTCTTGACAACGCACCTTTCTATCTGAGTCTAGTTTGGAAACACTTTTGATGAAGTATAGAAACCAGTGAGAAAGTAACACATTCCTTCAGAAACAACTGGCCTTCCACGAGGCCGACGGAGAAGCCGCACAATTGCTGTTCTTTCCTTTCTATATGGCTCATGAGTTATAAATTATGGGTTCAAGTGATCCATGACATCATTTTCCACTGTTATCTCTATGCAGGGAAGCGGGCCAGAGATGCAGATGACAGTTTTGGGTTTGGAGTTAAGTAGCAGTCTATCATTAGGTTGTGGCCATGGCGTGTTGTTTTCCACCCTGTCTTTGTTTAAGAAAAGCACACAAATTAATGCCATATTCAACAAAGCAACCTAGTTTCATCTTTTACATATAGTATACAAATTGAAGGCAAATATTTCAGATGTCAAATATTCATAATTCTTAAACCTCTTAATTACATTTGCAGCCAGATTTGCTGTCAAGAACTTCATATATTTTTTTTAGATTGCATGTAGCAAGCAGCCGATGATTTCATCACCTATTTTATAGTGCCTATGTAAAACAGCCCATTTACTGGGTGGCAGTTGATGCCCTTTTAAAAGCGTGAGTAATAATGTGAAACAAAGAGGCCGCAGCCAGTTTTACACAACAATGAAAGGTCGTCACTGTCGTGTAAAAAGACTGTGGGGTTGTGCAGTTGATGTTTAAATGACGGAGCAATGAGGAGCAATCAAGCTGAGGTGACTCATCACTTTTAATGTGTGGTCCTAAAAATGGCTGCCACCCTTCGATGCTTGGTAACGGCTCAGAGAAACACCCATCGGCATGAAAGACGAGTGACGAGCGAGCATCTGCGGCCTCCCTCTATCTTTCGCTTCTTATTCAAATTTATGAGCGGCTCCAACTTTTGTTGAGCCACAATGCGCACCGCAAAGTGCTGCTGTGTCACGTCGTCGTGGCAACGGCGAATCTCTGCTTTATGGCACGCATGTGGCTTTTATCTCTCGAGACGTGGCCGGTCACGTGACGGACCGCTCCTGCTCGTAGTTTACGTGCAGCCTACACGCATGCACATGCGAAAAAAAAACACATCTTGGCTCTGTGTCAACACTCCGAAAATAATGATGAACTGTAAACATCATCACTTTGCTGCCACTAAGCACAACAACAAAATAGACCAAATGACAGAGAAGGAAGAAAGATGAGTCGGTCACCACAACAGATTGGATGTCGAAAAAATACAAAACGACGTGACTTATAACAAACTCAAACATAAAACTTGCTCTGAACAAATGTAAAGTGCTGACAGGGCTGTTCCACGGCCAATAAGCCTGCACTTTCTAAAAGGGTGGACTAATAGCAGGTCTACTTTCTATATAAATCCAGACTAAATTCGCTTTACTTAAATACGCACACACCCAGAAAACTACATACATACTGTACACCTGAATAGTTCAGCAGCCGCGAGCCATTTAGCTCAAATTATAGTCTTTTATCACGGCTTTTATCTCTCGTGCGCCTTCAGATGTTGAAACACCAACTCTGTTCTGTTTTTCTTCTCGCTCTCATGCCCGATCCAAGAGGTGGCGTAAGCTACTGCAATTATGCGACTTAACCGTGAAGATAGAAAGCTGGATTATTCTTCTCTCAACATTTCTATTGGACAAGAAACAAAATTCCCAATTAACTGCTGAGCGGAGCTTTCCAGGATGTTTTTTGTGTGTTTTTTGTTAAATAAACTCGCTTCCCCACCTGGAAGATGTATTCGCCGGGTCGTATGTCCGTGATGTCGATCCACTGGCAGTCGATATCGTGGCGGTAGGTGTCCCAGCAGCTCACTTGGATACCCTGCTGTCCCATGTTATAGCAGGCGAAGCGCTTATGGATACCTGGGAGAGAAAAACAGTTGTAAACACACGAGGAGAGATAATAAAAAGAGAAGATTATGATGTGGAAATCCTCATTGCTGTCAGTCGCTGTGGATTTGAATGTTGACTACCAGCCTGAGATTATAACAACAATTATTTAAAAAACTTTCAAATGAATAGAAAAGATGATTCATAAAGCCGTCTGGGCTTTGTGAAGCTAAACTCTAAACTCCCAGCCTACCGCTGACTTTGAATGCTCATTATGGGATTTCAGCGTTGCACTTTTATGTATTATTTATACAAAATAATATTTATACATCTCGTTTCCAAGATTTCCCGTCAAGAAGCAGGTTTATGCAACATGAACCTGTGACCTCGTCTCTCACCTTCGGGGCAGTAGGTGTCCTCCAGACAGAAGCTGGCCTTGTGACCTTCGGCCACCTTGGTCCCGTTAAACGTCAGCAGGTCGTAGTGGGTGAACACCTCGATGCTGTGGTAGTGCCTGAGGATGGGATCAGGAGGACAAGAAGTCATGTGAGAAGTAAGTAAAGAGTCCGCTGTGGTTTTCTTATTCAAAACGGCATCATCCTGGGAACAACTAAAAAAGCTTGAGGTTAAGTTGAAATATAGCGGCCGTAAAAACCCGTTTGGTTGTTGCGATGGCGTCAAACAGACAACAAGGCAACACTTGTTAAAACAAGCGAGCACAGAGAGATCTCAGGTGGGTGTCGCTCTTTCTCTCGTTACAGAACCGTTCCCAGAACTTCCCAAAAAGTCCAACCGTGTGTTTTCTGGTTGTGGAGAGACACTGAGCTGTGCCTCTCGTTCTGGGACGCAGAACCACAACCGCCGAGATAAGAACCCGGCTGCCCTGAGTGCAGTCACGGCTCTGACTGTAACAACCGGGTGACCAGGGAGGAGGATGTTTATTGTAAACATCGCTTTGGAGGATAAAAGATGATGTTTATTGTGCTGAATAACACTCTTTAGTTTGTGTTTGGTTATTTATAGTCTTGATGGCATCGCTGCGTCGTGATTCTATTTCGCTCGCCAAATCCGACATTCATCTTTTTCTGCAGTCACTTAATGTTTGGACCCCTTTTAGCAACGGCACTTTTTATAAAATGCTTCTTTCTCTCTCTCGGGCCACCTTAATGGTGCCCAGTCGTGTGTCACGGAGAAGATTACGCAGCAGCCCAAACCACATAGTTACTATGTATCTGGCTGCAGGCTTTAAAGTGTTCAAGGGGGTTCACATGGGAACCTGAATGCTCCTAGAAGTGACTCAGCGGCTTGGAGCAAACACTGGTTCAGGTTACGCCCCCCCCCTTCCCAAAATCTTACCTGTGACACTGGTGCCATGTCCAGCTTTCTCTGGTGGCTCGGGGTCGGAAGTCGGCACGCCCCATGTTCATGATTCGGGAGGAGAAGCGCAGCAGGCGGCGGTGTCCGTAGGGCCAGTTCATCCTGGCGGCAGAGGAGGAGAGGCAGTTCTCCTCGTTAGCGCAGGACAGCAGGTGGAGGGGTCGGTCCTCCAGGTAAGCCGACTCCTGGACAAGCTGAGCATCCAGGACGAGGTCAGGGGCAGCTGCAGGGGCCAAGGGGCAGAATTTAATATAAAAGAGAACTCCAACTTTGACATTGCGTTTCCAAAAAAGTTCAAAAATCAGGGCGGACAGTTATATTACCCACAAGGCAACTCAGTGCGCTTTGCTATAAGCGGAGTTCCCTTCAAACAAACATCAACGTATCTGTGTGTGTTTGGTTTTGGACTCACTTTCGACACACGTGACTCCTGCGGCCCTGTTATCTCCTCCCCTGGGACAGTAGACGTTGGTGTTCCTGCGACAATGCTGGATGGACATCTCGTTGCCGACGCAGTGACCTCCACTCAGAACCACCTCGCCGGCACCCGAAGAACCCGGCCAGTACACGGTCTCCTGCACAGAGGGAGCGTGGAACACTTCGACATGTAAAACCCGTCACGGCAGTCTCTGCTATAAACAAAAGAAACCCCTTTTTTTATTGGAACTATCAGTATACATAATCACATTTTCCACTCTTTTTCACAATTTTTTAAACTACCCATTAAATGTTCCCAGCAGCCCCCCTCAACACACTCGCGCTGCCCTTTCCGTGCGCGGCTCTATTTTCAGTCTGTTTGCTCTGTGAACTTCTCCTGATTTCTTTTCGCCTCACTTTCCCTCTTTTATTTTCGTTGCGCTGGAAGCGGACGTTCGGGTACCCTGTAATTACTTCAGGCCTCGGTAATAACACAGCACAGACGCGCAAACAGCAGGACCAAAGAGTGCGAGGAGAAATACGGAGCACGGCGAACAAAAAGCTCAAAGTGAGAGAGAGACGAGAGTTTGAGGAGTCTCTTCTGCCGTTTACCTGATGAGCACTTGAAGCGAAGCCCAAGCCCAGCTGTCGACACACCACCGAGGCCTCGTTGATGCCCCAGTTCTCACTGCAGATGGAGCCCCAACGTTTCGCCCTCCCGCCGACCTCCATCAGCACCTCCACGCGGCCCTCTGATGGCTCTCTGCCTCCTGCCAGACGCACCTGAGGGTTATGGAAGAACAGAGTGTTTTTTCCGTGTGAGTCTGTGAATACTGCCAAAAGGCCTCCGTCGGTGTTCATATGCGCAGCTGTGCCGTTTCTCACCGTGGCCTGCATGCCGGTGTCGGGCGCGTTGCAGCGGACCGCTACATCCTGGTTGTGCTTGCAGGTGTAAAGCGGCACCTCTTGGTAGACGCACGCTGTAATCGACTTCTCCCTGCCGGTACACTGCACACTGTTCATGTGGATGAGGCCGGTACCTACAGGATACGGGTGGAGAGTTGACTTATTGACTGATGTCATACCGACATGAGGCCACATGCAAAAAAGACAGACTCACACACACACACATGCGTGCCGGCGCCGCACAGAGTGTACAGAAATAAACCAAAATAGAAACCAAAAAATGGAGCGAAATGGAAGAAAATCTTTGAACACATCTCTGTTGGCGTAGGTGTGCGAGGCTAAAGGCCTATAATTTGACCTTAAATAGCTAATGATGTCATCATGTCGCGTTTCAATTTGCTTTCCTTTAACTGTGCTACCCAACGCACAGATTCATCTCCAGTATGTTATATGTTCACACAACTCTGGTAAGTGGCCTGAGACATTTAAAGCCACAGTGCTCCATTCTGACATTGAACCATGTTCCTCATTCAGACGTAACTGCACCGTAGCACCTACTTTAAGAGAGCCCTAAAAGTAACACTCAATTGAATTTCCATGAATGACTTCATTTAGTACAGTGGAGAGAAGGAAATGCTCCCACTATTATAGGACATGGTATGTGCGTGTTTGGGCAGAAAGATAATGGAAGGAAGTTAATGTGATTACTGCAAGAAAGAGAAAGGACAATAACCGACTGTTAAGTGGGGTCTATTTCCGATTCTCTTACTGCTGGACAATTGAATGGCTATATGCTCGTGGCCACAATAAAAGCATTGCCAAAGCCATCACAGTCTTTTTGAATGTTTGCTTCTGCTCCAGGCTGATTGCCTGACATCCCGGTTTCAAAGCGGCGCTAACTTTTCACATCCAAAGGGTTTATTTTGACAACAACACATGACGTTGTTTTGGTCGCTGGAACCTCCTTGCATACTTTAACCCTGGTTTAATTGGTCATGGGTAGAGTTCCTCAACAATCAGCTTCTGCGATAGAAGTAGAAGTCGGCTGTAAACATTTTCTCTGGGTTTATTTGTCCGATCGGAGCCAGGGGTCATGGAGTTCTGCGTTTAGCAACCGACATTCGGGCTGACAAGTGTTTAGTCTAAAGGATCACTCAACTCAACGGAGCATCCACAGAGTGCACGGTGATCTGATTCAAAGTCGGCACTATTCCAACACAGAAGTGGTTATCAGGTCTGGAGCTGGGTCTCTTACTGATTTTATGAATGAAGAATAATCTGCTCACTTGAGGACAAGATGCACACAAACGTCTCCCACCATGACCTCACGAGGCTCGGCGATGAATGCATCACTGGAAAGCACCAGAAAAGACTCAGAGTTCCCTCTCGCTATCTGACCTTGTCCCAGCTGAGCCTGGGTGAGCGCCTCTTTGGCCGTCCCGAAGCCCAGCTCTCTGCAGACCACGCTGGCTGCAGCCAGGTCCCAGAGGTGGTCACACACGGTGCCCCACTTCCCCTCCTTCAGCACCTCAACGCGGCCCTCCCCGATCCGGGGCCCCGCCTTCAGACGCACAACAGGCTGCAAGGAAAGAGTAGGAGTTTAGGGACACAATTAAAGTTTGTGAATTAAAAGTTAAAGCCCTGACTGGATGTGGAGTCTCACAGCTAGATTAGCTTTAACAGTTAGCCCGCCTCAAAAACAATATTTCAGCCTGAAGATTATTTTGTCAACAGAATGAAACAGACTACTAGGAAACTTATTATTTAAAGGGAAATAAGAAATCACTTATTCACCAAGTGCTGATACAGTTGGTTGAGAAGACTGAAACCAGTGCTAGGAGATGGTTAGCTTAGCTTCAAACAAAGACTCGCTTCTACATTAAAAAACACACCTGAAATATAAATATATATTTAAATGTGTAGTTTTTACACTTTACTCTGAAAGTATTTCTTGAGTGGTCAAATTAAGTGGTGGATTAAACAAACAAAGTTAACATGTGAACTAGTGAAAGGACTTTGGACAGAGCCGTGCTAATGTTAGCGCTTCCAGTATTTATGCTAAGATGAGCTAACGGTTTCCTCGTTGCAGCTTCATATTTAACAGATAGGATGGTGGTATTGATCTTGGTAAAAATATAAATAGGTGGATGCCATGAAATACCAAACCCTTCTTTATAAATGTAACAAATGTATTCTTAATCTTTATTTGCTCCAGCTTCCACCTCCATACTGACCGCCACGGCAGGTGGTGCAGGTGCTCGGCCAAATCGCGTGAACTGGGATCCGGGGACGCAGCGGACCGCGACGTACATGCTGTCGCGGCATGGGACGTCGCTCCTGGGGAGGGACAGCTGGACCTGGCACTGGGCCAGAGAGACCTCCACGCCCTGACATTGGACCTTCTCCACCCAGTAGCCCTTCTTACTGCTCTGCGTCCTCAGCCTGTTGGGGGGGGGGGGGGGGGAGATGGCAGAGAGTCACATGAGAGGTACACTACCGTTCAAAAGTTTGGGGTCACTTGGAAATGTCTTTATTTTTCAAAGAAAAGCACTGTTTTTTCAATAAAGATAACATTAATCAAAAATACACTCTATACATTGTTAATGTGGTAAATGACTATTCTAGGTGGAAACGTCTGGTTTCTAATGAAATATCTCCATAGGTGTATAGAGGCCCATTTCCATCAACTATCACTCCAGTGTTCTAATGGTACATTGTGTTTGCTAATCGCCTTAGAAGACTAATGTCTGATTAGAAAACCCTTGTGCAATTATGTTAGCACAGCTGAAAACAGTTATGCTGGTGATATAAGCCATACAACTGGCCTTCCTTTAAGCTTGAAGTTTGAAGAACAAAATTAATACTTCAAATATTAATCATTATTTCTAACCTTGTCAATGTCTTGACTATATTTTCTATTCAATTTTCAATTCATTTGATAAATAAAAGTGAGTTTTCATGGAAGACACAAAATTGTCTGGATGACCCCAAACTTTTGAACGGTAGTGTATGTTTTGTCATTTGTCACGTCAATGATCTTTCAATCTATAAAGTTGTATCCTTTGAAAAGCAAATGTTTTACCTCGAGGATGGATCAGCCATCTTGGAGTCCCACAGTTTCCTGAGGGAAAGAGAACATCCCAGTTTTGGAGTTACAACTGAGCATCTTTACATCCAGTAGACTAAACAACCAGCTGTCCTCTACAGCTCCTGTACCCGCCGGTCTCCTCTTTCCTCCTCAATCATCCTTTCCTCTCTTCCTTTAGATGCCTACTCTTGCATGCCGTCCATCAAACCTTGAATAAACAAACTGAAAGCTCTGACGGAAACAGTATGCTGGGACGGGCGCGTGTGCCTTTGGATAAACACAGTGCTCATCTAAGATTTACAATGACGGATCACATCACTCTTTCTTTCGTCTCAAAGCACCCCCTTGTTGTCCTGACCTTTTTAGATCTTCCATCTCAACAGTGATGGGTATTTCTGTCTCTGTGTTTGTTGATATGTCTACGGTAGATGTCTGGTTTGGGGCAAACTAAAAATAAGAGTAAGCCACTGTACATTAATCCCTTATTGAGGTCTGCCAACCCCAACAGGGGCTTCTCGCTGTGTGCCTCAAGTTCTGAAGGGAAATAGTGTGTATAAACAAAATGAGGCCCCCTGCGCCTGCACACACACACACACACACACACACAAACACACACACACATACACTCACACACACACAGACACACACCCACACAGACACACACATACACTCACACACAGACACACACAAACACACACACACAGACACACACACAAACACACACACACACACTATGCCAAAACCTAAAAGTGAAGAAAAAAAGTAGAACTTAATAAAAAGAATGATTCACAAACCAGGCAAAGTCTGGGAAGTATCCCTCTGTGACACACACACAGACACACACACACACACACACACACACACACACACACACACACACACACACACACACACAGACACACATATTAGAGCAGACCACTTCAACCGCATCCACCAGAGTGACCACAGACAGGTGCAGTGTGACTGACGCCCTTCATGAATGTGCCTGAATGAAATGACTCACAACACCATGAATAGGAGCAGATTGAACTGTATAATTCATGATGCAATTAAATATTCGGCAACCTAAAAGGGGATATATGTTTCCACTCTCGGAGAACCCCCGGATCCCAGTCATCCACGGTCTGCTATGCACAGTACCAATATTAGATGATACGGTGTGAGGAAACCCACAATAGAAACCTAAAGCCAAGGAAACTTCTGTATGGAACAGAATATCTGGCTCTTTGGCTGCCGGATGCTCCACTATGGTCACCGGCTCGGTGTTGGGCAGGGAAAGTTAATAAATCAGAGCAACTTTCTGCTGCTGTTTGAAATGAAGTTGATGAGAGCAGCGAACTTATAATGTTAAGAAGCTAAAACAGCCGGTAGACATGAGGGCAACTGCAGAGATAGGTAATCATTATGTGTGGGGTTGTCACTGTGACCGCCCACTATTAATGTACAAACAATATGTATATAGATATGGAAGGTAAAAAGATATTGATTTTACTGGAGCTTACTGGAACTTGGAGTTTCCAGCTACCATTTACAGAGTAATCTCTCTTTATTTCTCTATTCTTTACTTGGTTTCATTCCTTCTTCTATTATTTTGTTCTTTCTCTCTTCCTTATTTCCATCACTCTTTCTCTCCTGTGCTTCTTTTATTTTTGTTCTCACTTTTTAATCATTTTTTCCCATTGCCCTCCACTTTTCCTTGTCTGGTCTGAAACCATGAACATCCCTAAAACTAGAGATACCACCTATGGAAAGTAAACCAGACTAACGAGACTAGAAGCATATATATATATATATATATTTTTTTTGTTGATGGCAAATTACAGATTCTTTGTACAGTTTAAAGGGGTATATGTATGTGGGAGTTGTGTATGCTGCTATATACTTGTTAGAGTGTATCTGCTTGTGTGTGTCATGTTTCATAACTTGGTGGTAAATCAAAAAAAAAGAGACAGACTGTAAAGGGGGTGTGCGATCATGGTTTAGAGGAGGGGGTGGAGATGAAGGGTGGGCCGGGGGGTGTGTCCCATATAATTGTCTGCTCCGCTCGGCAGTGTCTGCTATGCGGTCGAGCAGTAGCATGTTGGTACACACACGCCAGACATGGAAATATGCACGTACATATCAACTTTCCCTGCCTCTGTAAAAACAAAGCTCTTTACAACCTCGCCGCTGTTATGAGTGCAAGCTGGAAAACAGAGAGCGAGCGATGTAAGATGGCAATGTTCACGAGCGTCGTCTAACTTCACAGGAAGAGGGAAAGCACGTCCTCACAAGACATCTCAGTTGTCTTGTCAGGTGGGAAACACAAGTAGGAGCGGAGTTGAGGCTCTTAACTCTTATGCGGAGATTAAAAAGATGGGAATTGGAGGCAGCATTGATGTTTTTTCAAATTCAAATCTGACCGCACAATACCATAAGCCACACTGGAGAGAGGCTCTGACTGTCAGGAGAACAGAGATAACCTGTTATTAGACTTGATGAGTGAATGCAAAGCTACCTGTAACCATCGACTCCCTCAGGAGACAGCAGGTTATCACACTGGCTCCACAGCGGCCTCAAGTCCCGTCAACCTCCATGGAACACAAACTCAAAGGGGTCATAATGATGTACTTTCCATGAATTGTGGGTTTGAGCGTAATTGCTACAAAGGCACACAGAGTCTTTAAAATAAAAAGACGTAAGTGAGGAGGGGAGAAGGAGCAGGGGGTTGAAGTCAATTAAAAGAACTGAAGTTAGTGTCAGCCTCAAAGAGTGATGTGATGAAGCAAGGGAGCTGGAAAATGGATTTGCCGTTCGCCTTTTGTGAGCACAGCCAAGTGGAGGAGTATTTAAGCAGCTGTAAAAATGTGCTGTGCAATTTAACAAAGGCAGTCACATCAAAAAAACAAAAAAACAACCACACGGGCAGAGAGGGAAGTGCTGACACAGCAATGGGTGTGCAGCAGGTTCAGTCAAGAGAATTTTCTTCTGGGTCTCTCAGATCATAAATACAGATGTTCCAGTGAACACGAACCACAAAGAAGAACAGTCATGAACCACAGCCAGTGCACTGGGAAGCACCATTAAGATGTGATATGAGTCATGACTGTATCATGCATGGATCAATATATAAAAAGAGTCCACAGCCATGCCAGCACCGTTGTGAGGCGGTACTTGAGTAAAGCAGTGTGTGTTGCACTAAACTCTTTACAGGTGTTGAACTGTTGATGGCACTTGATGAAAAGTTGAGGGATCATTTAAGTTATTAAAATTGATCCTGAGGGGGACATGGTTGTCCGTACCAAATGTCATGGCAGTTATCCAATAGCCTTGTTGTCGAAGGCATTTCACTCCTAAACAGAAATAACACCATCATGGTGGCACTAAAGAAAAGGTCAGGGGATCACCATAGTTTTTTTTCGAATGAACCTTAAATATCTGCACCAAATGTTAAGCCTATACATCCAGCAGTTTAAATATAACAAAACACTTTCCCCTGCTGGCGGCGATTGATTGAGGTTAGTCATTGACCTTGAGTAATTAGGGTCAGGATAGCTCAGAGGACCTGAAATAATGAGTTTACCAGTACCTCTGCAGGCATGGACACCTGGCCAATCCCAGCGGTCGAATGCGACGCAGGACACGTCTCGCCAAGAAACGCAGTGGGATTCATAATAACGGTTATAATACATCACACTTGCTACCTCAGGAAACAATTTTCGAAAGGACAGTTGCCAACGGAACTCTGCTTCTAAATACACGGACATGTGGCATCAGACGTCAATGATTCACTTTGCTGCTTGTCTAGTTCTTCCCATCTCAGTTGTTTACTGTCGGACAAAAATGGCTGCTCCATTCATCTCCCACGTAGTTGGGTGGAGGTTGACAAACAACATTCTCAGGCCGAGTCCAGTCTTTGCACAAGCTGCTGGTCGGATTCTTGCCACAGAAATTCAATGTTTCTTCAAACGAATTTAAGGTGTTTTTCAGTGTTGTTGTCCACATTAACATTAGATTTCGAAAAAGTTAGCATGGTGGAAAAATCAGCGAACCACCATTTTGCACATGGAAGGCCCAAACTGAAGCGCCAAGTGGCATTCAGAAGTTTAGCTTCTCTCACATCGCTGTCAGGGGCTCTGAAGAAGAAGCCTACAATGCTACGAGAGAGAGAGTTCTTCATCGCTGGGCTTTGGCCGCGGTGGTGAGCAGGGCGGCTGAGGAGATGCAGCCTGTTTCCTGCCGCTGAGCGGAGCAGAGCAGGACTCAAGGGGTAATTATTGCCGACATTGGAGAGACAGATGGCGCAGGGCAGGCTAGCGGTCAGTACCCTCACCCTGTTAGCCAAGCCATAAAAAGACCTCTGTGGGCAGACAGACGGACACACAGAGGGTCGTGTTTGCGTGTGCACAAGTGTGTGTGTGTGTGTGTGTATTTGCGTATTTATTTGTGTGCACACGGATTCTGGACAGTTTATGTAAGGTCTCGTAAGCTGCTGTGCAACGAGGGTGGAGGCAGGGATGTGTTAGCGTGTGTGTGTAGGTGAGGTATTGGGTTGTTTCTCTGATTTGTGTGTGTGGGCGCTTTGAAGGTCTGTGTTGATGCTAAAGCGGGTATTTATGGCTAAAGTTAGACAGGTGTACTGGACTTATAGAGACAGATTCAGCATTACAACCACTGAGCAAAATAGTTATATTTTGAAAACATGCAACAGAGAGAGCTGAAGTTCCCTTTCTTTTGTACAAGCATTTGTCTGACATGTTTTCTGACTACTTAACGACCTATTTATACTAAAACGATTAAGTTAAAAGGATAAAGTCTGCAAACGTTGCAGTAACAGATACGTTAAACTAGATTTAACTTGCATCAACAGATTTATTTTGACGAGACCGGAAAAAAAGCTTTGACCTCGTCACCAACACCATCATCGCCTCTTCAGTTGTTAAGTCGAACGTTTTAGCAAACAGCTGCTTGTTTTGACAGCAGACACGGTGCAGCGTTATGAATCCTCGGGAGTCGTGTTTCTGCCTCGTAGAATAAAATACCCTCTATCTGATAGAATCCAAAGAAAACTACACTTTGGTCTCCACCAACTGGCTCGTTTGGGGCTCGCTGCTAACGCGCTGCTAAAACGCTGCTAATTCGCTGCTAACTCACTGCTAGTGCTAACTCACAGCTAACTCGCTGCTAACTCACTGCTAACTCGCTGCTAACTCGCTGCTAACTCGTTACTAGTGCAAACTCGCTGCTAGTGCAAACTTGCTGCTAATGCTAACTCACTGCTAGTGCTAATTTGCTGCTAACTCGCAACTAACTAGCTGCTAACTCGTTGCTAAATCGCTGCTAACTCACAGCTAGCTCGCTGCTTACTCGCTGCTAACTCGTTACTAGTGCAAACTCGCTGCTAGTGCAAACTTGCTGCTAATGCTAACTCACTGCTAGTGCTAACTCGCTGCTAACTCGCAACTAACTAGCTGCTAACTCGCTGCTAACTTGCTGCTAACTTGCTGCTAACTCTTTTATTGCACCATCGTTTACTGTGTATTGTAACTACTTTGCTCTTTAATTTAACTGTTGAAATGTTTTGGCCCGTTATTGCAAAATTGTTTTAATTGACTACTGTACTTAACTTTGTGTGATAAGTGCAATATAAATCAACTTTACTTACTTACTAACTGCGTCTGCTGTTTGTTGATGGCTAGTTTATGTGCAGTCGATGTTTTTGAGGCAATGACATTGATAGAGATCAAACTTCCGAAATAATGTTTGCACTTTAGTTGAATATACGTGAGATAACTCAGACACTCTCCTTTAGATAGTTCTGCTGCACAGTTGTTACAGTGTTTCCTTTTTTTCTGAATTATATGAGATTAGAAACCATGTAAGGGAGGATTCTTGTAAAGACAGGCCATGATGATGATGATGATGGTGATGATGATCTCGTAGGCTGGATTTGACATTAATAACATACTCTCTCAGGCTATTTTAAAGGTCTGCGTCGAGGCCCACTCAGCCAATGGGGCAGACAGACCTGGTGGACAGCCGGGCTCGGCTCATGCCACAGTGGACATGTCCTGCCAAGTGTGTGGTTGTGCTAATGACAGCAGTTGTGGTTAACCTCTACTACAGGGGGGATGGAACAGCAATCCAGCCATGGGGTACTTTTCCATCCCTTTAATACACACACACACACACACACCCTTCCTCCTCCTCTTCACTCTGCCGTGTCCATTCTCTCACCTGTAGGCGTTTTGGTCAAACACTTCTGCATCGGGGAATCCTAACATGCCACAGACGACACGGCTGCTGCTCAGGTCCCAACCCCGGTTACACACGTGACGCCACCTCCCAGCATGCTTCACTTCCAGCACTCCTTCCGTCACGAGGCCGCCGTGGTTGCTGGAGAGTACAGGCCGGAGGCGAGCCTCCTCCAAGTGAACTCTGTTAGATCCCTGCAATGTCGGAAAATATGATTAATAATTGAGGGCTTCATCCTAAATCATCTGAAGGACAGAAATGCATCATTGTCACGCACACTAAAACACGACTTCATCTTGGCTAAAGCCTTGTTTAACTAAATATCCGCGAGCAGCACGCAATCTAGAGTAACTGTCTAAGAATAACATGATACGATGACATGCTATGTCTCTAATCATCCACATTACATAAAGGCGGCAGGAAGGAAACTAACAGAAAACAGAGAGATTGTTTAATGTGTCGGGATACATGTCATGATGATTACAAAAGGGTGAAGAAAGTGTAAACTCTGCAAGTTGAAAAGACAGAACGGCAAACACAAGCGATAACTATCGAGCAATTTCCTCTGGTTTGGAGTTTCTTGCACGTTTGAAGAGTTTGTCTGTTGAGCTTCTGGTGGTTCCGTCCTAAACTTAAGGCTGCAAAAGATCTGGATCTGGAGGTCTGGTTTTAGGTTTGTCTCTAATTACACACGGCCACCGGCCTGTGGCTCCACAAATTACATTCATGTATGGGAGTCTGAATACATCTCGACTGGGCTGCTTCTTTACAGTGCACTCAAAGGTGTCCGTGTGATTTCACCTGTGTGTAGTGGGCATCGGTTTCCAGTCTGACAGCTGGATGACCAGCTGGTTCGACGTGGTTCCCGCTGAACTGCTGATTCCTGTCACTCGCCTCTCGTCTCACGGCCTGCGGACCGTTCCTCGCCGTCTCCCGCTGTCTCTGCCTGTAGGACGCGCCGTTGACCAGACGTGAAGGGAGCTCGTGCCCCTGTGGCAGCGCTGGGCTCGTCTGCGGCCTTGCTCTGGAAGCGCCTCGATTCCGTGGCGAGATCCGGATCTCGTGGCCGTTCTCCTGCGGCGACAGGAAGCTGCGACGGGGGGATGTTGGGTTGCGTTGGAGGGCGATCTCGTGGCCTCTTGCAGAAGATGAGAGGCTTTGGCGTGGCGGAGGCACGGACTGGGGCTGCTGCGGCGGTGACGGTGGTGGGTTCCTCTGTTGTTGATGGCTTGGCTGGCCCCTGGAGGAGGAAGGGGTCTCCGGCGCGGAGACAGTGGGGGCGTCTGGTCTCCGCTGTGGGCTGCAGATGACCCCCAGGTCCTCAGCGTGAGTGCAGTCATTGATTCCCCAACCATTGGAGCGGCAGTCCGCGATGGAGGTCTCTGTGCCCACACAGCGCACATTGTCCAACCAGATCAAACCTAACACAAAGGAAGGGCGGCAAGTTATCGAATCAAAAGGAACACAAGCAGGCGTAAGGTGTTCAAAGCTAAACGCCACCGGCTGGACATACCTTCTCCCTCGCCAAACTTGGCACTGTGCGCCCAGGTCAAGCCGCGTTGAAAGCCCAACTGTCGGCACATCACGTTGGCGAGGTTTAGATCCACCTCGTCATCGCACACTGTGCCCCACGCGCCATTGTAGAGCACCTCCACGCGCCCCTCGTTTGCATTGCGCCGGCCGACGCCCGCCAGACGTACAAGCACCTCCTGGGCAAACAGTGGAGGGGGGTGGAGGAGAAGCAGGAGGGGGAGAGTGGACAAGAAGCTGAGGCCCAGCATCCTGGAGGGGGAACAGGTAGGATGGGGGAGAAGAGAAGGGCTGATGAATGGAAATGTTAAAGCCGTGGGACAGAAAAACAGATTCTAAATATACGTGCACATGTTACCACAAACGTCCCAAAAAAAGTCACACAAAGCCCCGGAGCTCACATGCCATACTCGGACAAAACATATAATTTAAAACTTCTTTTCTGACCCTAATGGGACATTTTGCGGTAAAACGAAAGATTGATAGATGTTTTTGTGCTTGAAAATAATCAGAGTCGTTTCAGGGACAAGTCAGAAACATCGTGAAAACGCAGCCCTCAGTCTCCACCAGTCAGGGCAAATAATAACCGAAGCTAAAAGTAGCTTCTCCATCCATCCAGCCAGCGGAAACTTTGGCTTTCCACAAACCCTCAAGCTTAGCTGCATGCATTTAGCCAACAGACACAAAAGCAAATAAACACCATCATAAAAATATTCTCACATATAAATAAAGCAGCGGGTCATTTGCAATGATTATTTCATCCTTGGACTACCCCTAAAAACTTTTTTTCTGCTTGAAGGGAAGACACTCAAAAAAGGAGAAAGAGGAGAGATCTGGAAGATGAGAGATAACTTATTGTAAATTCATCCACCCAGGACTCAGTAAAATTATGCTTTTCTTATGCCTACATACACACAGCAGTATACATAAATATGCGTAATAAAAAAAGAAAGTCTGGCTCTTGGGGGCTGAATTAAGAAAATTAAAAGAGAGATGAGTGTGGACGAGTTCAGGAAATCTTGAATAATGGAGAAGAAAATAAATGTGAGGCAAAAGGTGAAATAAAGGGAGAATGCTGAAGTCCAACTCACCTATCTGTTGATCTCAGTTTGGAGTCTCAAGGAGAAAGAAGGGAGAGCGCACTGGAGGGAAAGAAGGCAGTGAGTTTGGTCCTGCTGTCTCTCTATTCTCCTCTTCTCCCTCCCTCTTTCTTTTTCTGTCACTCCCTTAGATCTGTTTCTTCGTCCATCCCTCCCATTTATTTTTTCCCATTTATGCAACTTTTTTTCTTCTTCCTCCCTTTTTTCCCTCATCGGTCACATTTGTCCTTTTCATCATCTTTACGAAGTGCATCCAGTCACATGGTCAGGAGACACGTGAGCTCAACTTATAAAAGAGACATTTAATGTCTCTCCGCATATCACACACACACTGTCCAGTCCCACAATGCTGGTTTTATTGTTTGTGTATTGAATGTTGTGTATCAAAGTTTTACCCAAAAAGTCACTTTCCCCTGTGATGTCAGAAAGGGCGTGCATTTCTATCCCACACAATGGTAAAATCATGTGCGTACACACACACACACACACACTAGAGCTGGCTCCATCCCATGCCCACAGTTGGTGGTGTCATGAAATAAATACTATGTGCTCCGCACATAAGAGCGGAGCTGCCTGTCTGAACTCTTTCCCTTTGCATAAAGTTCAGTTTCATAACATCCTCAGTCGTGGCACCTCCTCACATGAAGGGCTCTCTCTCTCTCTCTTAGGATAGAGAGCTTGCTCAATATTTAAATAAGGAAGTGCTGATATTACAGTGCTTCAACATCATGAGCGGAACCTCAAACTGAATATGTAAATCCAGTGATTTATGTAGTTTGTGCAAATAGTAGACGTGTCTTTAGAGGTCAAGCAGCTCCCTCGTTTGATGTCAGGCTATGTTGCAATCTCCATGTTGTTGGAACTCTTTATTATTATTTTGCTTCAATATTATGTAGTTTTGAGTGCGAGACATTAAGATGGGGTTCAGGACCAGAACAGATGGCGGGTTTTTCCTTCAAAAACTTTTCTTCACATACACATCAATATCTGTCTCACAAATATGAAAGTAACTTTTACGTCTTAATGATTTGAGAATGTTACATTGAAATGTAAAATACTATCCACAACATATTGTTCTGCTTCTTTTGTGGTGGAGGAAAGTTGACTGTAATGAGACAGGAGAGGAGATATTTTGGCTCAACAGCTTCCTCTAGTGGAGCAAACCATTAATATGTTGTTGAACATTAGTTTCATATGCCGATGACGCTTGAAATCACTTTTTAATTAAAAATTCTGTAAGCAAAGAAGTTATTTTGTCATGCAGGGAACCAGGAGGTCACAAACTTTGACCATGAGATGCTCATTGGCTTCCATTTTTTTAAAGCTTTATTCCATGAGATTCAAGCGGTTTCCTTATGCATGGATAACTTATGTAACGTTCAATGCCATTTTTTATTTGATTTATATATATTAGTAAATAAAAGCGGTGTGAATTATTCAATATCTAAAAGACGAAGATTACATAGCTAAGCTAAACTCTGGTAAAATGTTTGAAAAGTTTAATATACTTCTAAATTTATATATACATTACCGTTCAAAAGTTTGGGGTCATCCAGACAATTTCGTGTCTTCCATGAAAACTCACTTTTATTTATCAAATGAATTGAAAATTGAATAGAAAATATAGTCAAGACATTGACAAGGTTAGAAATAATGATTAATATTTGAAGTATTAATTTTGTTCTTCAAACTTCAAGCTCAAAGAAAGGCCAGTTGTATAGCTGATATCACCAGCATAACTGTTTTCAGCTGTGCTAACATAATTGCACAAGGGTTTTCTAATCAGATATTAGTCTTCTAAGGCAATTAGCAAACACAATGTACCATTAGAACACTGGAGTGATCGTTGATGGAAATGGGCCTCTATACACCTATGGAGATATTTCATTAGAAACCAGACGTTTCCACCTAGAATAGTCATTTACCACATTAACAATGTAGAGTGTGTATTTTTGATTAATGTTATCTTTATTGAAAAAACAGTGCTTTTCTTTGAAAAATAAAGACATTTCTAAGTGACCCCAAACTTTTGAACGGTAGTGTATATATATATATATATATTGATGGTCTGATGACTGTCTACTTTGTCATTGAAATACGAACAGACGTTGAATATATAAGTGTACATACATATACACATCTATATATATATCACATTTCTCAGTGGCTTAGAATACTCCAAAAATAAATAACAATCTAGTTAACAATATTACTTAAAATTCTCATTTTAAGTAATTGCAAAATCAAAGCAAACGGTCCTCGTCTTCAGTATCCCGACAGCGTCGACACCGCTGGGTATCGTTTCCGCTGAGTCATGCACTTTCCCCTCTCGATGAACAGCGAGTGGGTTTTACAGTTGATGTCCTTCTCCAGGGTCAAGCGGGACTCTTCCAGGTGGGACAGGGAGCCTCTGGCCTCACTCAGCTGCTGGCGCAGAGACGCCAGAGTGGCGTCAAGCTGCCTCAACTCCCCCTCCAGACTGGAGAGAGAGCGAGAGAGAGAGAGAGAGAGAGAATATGGACTGCTATAGTATGATGAGACAGTGTACATTTAGTCTGTGTGTGTGTGTGTGTGTGTGTGTGTGTGCACCTGAACTGGGGCTCATCTCTACAGAGCTCCATGTTGGGTCTGAGGGAGCGGAGGTAAAGTCTGGACTGAGCTACTCTCAGTGGAGCCTCTTTGTTGTGGATAGCCTGCTGTATACCCACAATGCTCCTCTCCTGGGCCCCGATCTGCTCCAAGACCTACACACACATGGGTCGCACAATAAGAGAGTCGAGTCGTCCACTCGGTGTCCGTCTAGTGTATCGGTCTACCTGCGTGTGCTTAATCTCCAGCTGGGTCTTGGCCTCTATCAGCTCCGCACAGCGCTGAAGGAAGGCTCGGTCCACACTGGAGCACTGGACCCTCAGGTCATGGGTGGTGTCCTGCAGCACTCGCTCCACCAGCAGTCTGGCACACGCAAACAAACAGCATCACTGTGCTGACTGTCACAGTGTGCTGGAGGCTACTGCAGAGTTGTAGTGGATTTTATATGTACTTCAAAATGTAAGAGAGTCTGTTTTAAATGAATACATAAGAACGATGTGATAATTAATAAGGGATATTCTGAAGAATGTATTGAGTAAAACATGGGAGAAAGTATGATCACTGTTATTATTGTAACTGTAATGTTGATTGCAAGATGTTTTATGGGTATTATAACTGTAAGATGACTCAAGTATGAATGAAATGTATTGATTTAGGGTCGTAGTAGGTTTCTCTTAGATCGTAAAAACAGCTGTTTCCAGGCGGAAGAAGTGTTTATTTTGAAGTCATTTTATTTTGAAGAGTATTCCGAAAAACCGGAAGTGAGAAACAGCTGGCGAGCTCTTCGGGGAAATCTCTCCTCCTTTTTAGCCGTTAGCGTAGAGAGCGTAATCACGTGACGTCAGAATCTCAATCGCGCCATCTTGGGGTCCCACTTATTAAATGTCAGAAGAAGTTGACCTGGCTATCGTGTCCGCTGTTTGATTATGCGAGAGCCCAGCAACCTCATGTCCTTCTGCATTACCAAAGAAAGATTTCAGCGGTTGGAATTGAATATTTGCAACGCTTTTTTACCTGATTTTACTCGCTCAACACTTTGTGATTAATTCGCTAGTGACCAGCACATAGCCCGGTCACATTCCTGTAAAACAGTTTTCATTTCCGCTATCGACCATGGGACATTAACAACTATTTCTGCGTTATACTTGTTGTGGAAATACCACAAATGTCGGAACATCAAGCGCCCCGTGTCTGGGTTCATATATGATCCGTAGTCGCACAGCTCCGCCTCCAGGACGAGTGTCTGGATGAAGCCGCTTCCAGCTCCTTCAGGACCAGCAGTGCGTTTGGCTGGCCGTGCTGATGCTGTTCTCATGGAGCCAGTGTTTTATTTTACCTTGAAATGAATCACAGAGTAAAGGCAGACATCGCCCGACGGAGTTGCCATGTTCATGGCTTCCTCCCAAGTTTCCATCCACAGTTCCTTTTGCGCAAGTGAAAGACATTGATTTTCGCTCGGCGAAAAAAGCAAAAAGAGATTATTGACGAGTGTGTGCCAATGGAAACGTGCCCACAACCCGATGTGTCAACAGAATAGTCCTAATGCTCATACGCCGAGTGAAGCCGAAGTAGATGCATGACAAGTTGAAGTAATAGCCTGTCTTGATGAGCTGATAAACCCATATTCTGAATCAGTCCCACATCCAACAATGAAGCACAGTACCATAATCACAAGGCACACCGCTTTGAACTGAAATCGTGTCTCCTTCAGGATATAATGGTCATTTCTAAGGGAAGAGCGGCATAAAATAAAGCAAAACAATGCCGTGGTGGGACCCCAACATGGCCGCCAGTTTGTTGTGGTCACGTGAGTGAATACGCTCTATAGCATGCTGTATCATTGAAAGGTAACCTTCAGTCCTTCACTAACCAATTGAGCCCTTGCGCCAGATAGAAACTGTCGGCTGCTCTCAGCCAATGGACTGTGGGAACGGAGTCACGTGAGCGCGTCCGGTGTTACGGATTAAGAAGCGACCGTGTTAACTGGCGACTTTGAACCAACGCCTCCGTTGGTGTCGTAGTTACAGACAGCGGTTGGGAATATGAAGACGTAGCTGCCCTTGTGAACGGCGCATTGTTTAATTTGTATAGTGAATATATATTATCATGTATATGTGAGGGGTTGACACTTCATGACAACATTAAACCAAGCGGCATTCACGAGCACAGCTCGACAGGAAGTCGCCAGTTAACAGGGTCGCCTGTTAAAACGCAACACCGGTCGGACCCAATGTCGGGTAAGCTATGTGTCGAAGATTCTCCTTTGTTAATTATATATGTATTATACACCCCTGGCTTCGGGTCTTCTTATTTAAAGCACCAGGCCACTGGCGATTCGTATGAACTTGTACACTACCAGTAGCCTCCAGCACACAGAGCTAGAACCATGACCCACCTGAGACTGTTGGTGGCCTGTTCTTCCTGCGAGGCCTTGGACAAGTTGTCCCGGGTAAACTTTGTCCACGATGATATGTTACACACCCTGCAGCAGACCAGAACACACAAGTTATGTGCATTGTTTGGAATTTCATGCAGTTTTTAATTATTATTTTTAAATAAAACTCACTGGTCCTGCATGGCGGCCGAGCTGGGGTGGTGCTGTGTATCTGGGCTCATGTTGCTGTATCTCCCGCCGTGGTCATCGAAGCCGTAGGCCTGGTGCTTATCGGACCAGTCCAACTCTAACGTCTGCTTGGCCTCTCGATTCATCCTGACACACGTGGAGGATGTTATTCTGTTCTCTAAAGTTGAGAGGTTAAAACTATCTATTCTGCATTTTATACGTGGCTTTAGAAATCCGGTTGTTGGACACTCACTTGATCTGAGTGACCACGTGGGCCGCAGTCCTCTTCAGAAGAGCCTGGACGCTCCTGATCAAGTCCACTTCCTACAACACAGTCACACTCCTGGTTATTGAGTGAGTGCGCCCTCTGCTGGTGATGTTTCGCCATTACACTGAAGTCACTGTTTAACATCTGTCCCCTTAGAATATTACTGAAAGAGCACAACTGAGTTATTGTTTTTATAGAGCCACATATCATCATAATTGTCATTAGTGATTTCTCAACATATTATCTTATTATTATTCCACATTGATTATATGTATGTGGAAGTATGTATGTGTGTGTGTGTGTGTGTGTGTGCATATGAATGTGTATGTATGTGTATATATGTGTGTGTATGTATGTGTGTGTGTGTGTGTGTGTGTGTATATATATATATATATATTTTTTATTTTTTTCCTATATTTTATATTACTTTTCTAATTTATTTTAATTTAGGATAGGAATTTACAAGCATTTTTAGCTTCTACCTATACCTTTTCAGTCTTTCTCTTTTGTATATTATATAGAATCATATTGTATTGTATTTGATTTGATTGACTGAATAAAATACACAAACAAACAATTATAAATGAATGAAATAGTTCTAGATTATTTTTATTTGGAGAAGTATCTCAATATTAACTATGAAGTGAATGTTTCCCAAAGCAACATAACAAATATCAATTAATCAATTACTATATATAAGTAGAAGTAAAAATTAATTTTCATTCAATTTGGGACGATATTTGTTATCCTTGTGTATCCTTTATTTGTCCTACTAACTGTGAACTAAGTTATTATATGTATTGATAATATTTCACATTACCTTTGGGATTCTTTTAATGCAAAGACAGCGATGTCTCGTTTCATCGTCGCAGCTTACAAATATATATATATATATATGTATATACATATATCAAAAAGTATCAAAAAGTGTATGTGCTATATATATATATATATATATATATATACATATAGCACATACACTTTTTGATACTGTCATGTCTTATAGCTATGTTGTCACTTAATTTTTTTATGTTTGCATTTCTGGCCACCACAGCTGCCGGTAATTCACCGTTAAGTGGAAGTTTTCAATAAAGTACCGTAATATATTATACAGTTGTACTGTGTTTGAAAAGAATGTACCGTAAACATGTGTATAACATAGCTGTTTTTTCCAAAGCAAATAACCATAAACAGGTTTATGATAACGGTTCTCAACTGTGAATTCTACGGTTGCAAAAAAACTACACCGTCATGTCTTATACGTTGACACTTTCTTTTTTTACGGTGATACGGCAACTACAGCTGCTGTTAACTTTTCAATAAAGTACCGTAATATATTATACAGTTGTCCTGTGTTATTCACTGAAACATACTTTAACTAGAATGGGCACTCGGTAGAGCGCATACCTTCGCATATCACAAGATTGGGCATTGAATTATGAACATTTTGGCATTATTTGCATGCCAATTGGATATAAATTGGTAAAAAGAAGATGTTGACCTTTTCATGACCTTGACCTTTGACCCGATCGATCCCAAAATCTAATCAAATGGTCCCCGGATAATAACCAATCATCCCACCAAATTTCATGCGATTCGGTTTAATACTTTTTTACTTATGCGAATAACACGCATACAAATAAATAAATAAATAAATACACGGCGATCAAAACATAACCTTCCGCATTTTCAATGCGACGGTAATTAGGTTTACAGTAGAACTGCTGTTTTTGCAAAACATACCGTCATGTCTTATGCGTTGTCAATTAATTTTTTACAGTGAAGTTCTGGTAACCACAGCTGCCAGTAATTCATATATATTTCATACTTAAATTTTTTTTTACAGTGTGGTCACCTTCACCAGCTCCTCCTCCACAGTGTCTCGGACCAGGTCTGGTCCCGGCCTCCTGGTCCTGCAGTTGAGGTTATCGGTGGCGATGGCGTATGGGGTCTCCGTGGCGTCCAGCGCCCTCTCCAGCCTCGTCTTCAGCGCCAGCAGCGACTCGGTGCTGGCGAGCAGCTGCTGGATGTGCTGCTGCAGCTCTGACTTCCAGGAGTGGATCTCTTGTAGTCTCTCTCCCAGAAGACGTGTTCCCTCGGCCTGGGTCTTCAGAGTGGCGGCCTCGGCGTCCCGGTACAGGGCCTTGGACTCCCGCTGGATGCTGCAGGCTTCGTGGCGGTCGGTGCCGGCCCGTTGAAGGACGGCGTGGTAGTTGGAGAACCACTCGGCCGGTGAGTATTTAGCTGAGCGGAACCCCGCTGTGGCTGAGCCCGAGGCCGGCGGAGGGACATCCAGCTCTACAGGAGGCTCGATGCCCGGGAACCCCTGAGCCACAGCTCTGCTGTCATAGTGGGGCTGCGCCACCAAAACCTCAGAGCTCATTTGAAGACAATTGAATAAGAAAACAAACAACAACAACTTAAACCTGATTAAAGCAGATTTTGGCCAAAAGAAAAAGTAGCTTCAGTCACGCAGCGTTCACAGCCCCGAACAGACCGAGCGGCATGTTTGTTTGGTGTTGCCTGGTTACCCGTGTTGGCTCCAGCAGCCGCTCCGGCTCAGGTGACCAATCATTAAATGAGCTAATAGGGATACAATGTCGATTTAAGTAACAGTCATGCAGGACCTGTGTGTGTGTGTGTGGTAAATATCTCATGTTTTATGCTAATTAAATATTGCAGCCGTAACCTTGACCTTGGTGTTATAGCAATGTTATTATACAGCCAATATGTATGTGTTTGATAATGTATTCACATCACAAACATATTGAAATATAAATACACATATGTATCCGTTTCCAGTTATTTTTTGACATTTGATGTTGTCTCTGAACAGTGTGTGTGAGGAGTGCTGCAGAGTTGATCCGTGTGTCTGGACATGAAGGGGGAGAAGTGCACGTTTCCTGTCCCTACAGCACGGGTTACGAGTCTCATGAGAAGTACCTGTGCAAGAACAACTGTGCCAACGACGACGATGTTCTGATTAAGACGACAGAACCAAACAAGAATAAATACTCCATCCACGACGACGAGCGCAAACGAGTCTTCACAGCGACGATCTCTGACCTGCGCCGGACAGACGCTGGGAGGTGCTGGTGTGGGGTGACCAGGAAGGGAAAGGACATCTCCACGGAGGTACATCTGGAAGTAGGACCCGGTATGTACACAAATATTATACAGTCAATATTACATCTCTCATCGAGACATTGTTGTTTAGTTGCACTGTACATACATGCAGAGGTAATGTACGATGTTGTCTTTGTAAAAACATACGAAATTAAGTTGGCGACTCATCAGTCAGTACAGCAGTAACAGGTGAAAATATGTCTAAAACATTAAGACAGGACATTTCTAATTTAAAACAAGACATGTTAAAATAAATACAAATATATAAGAATAAATAAAACAGAACACAGGCATCGACGGCTTAAGAGTGAACAAGTGTCGTGTTAGTGTGTATTTTGGTCCCCCGCAGTGTGTGTGTGTGTGTGTGTGCGTTTCTCTGTGAACATCAGTGGAATACAGTGGCATGCTCTGAATTACTAAAATGCTTCACATGTTTATTTAAGTGGAACTGATGTTTGATATTTTCATTTATACAGTAAAAAAAACACAACAGAAATGAATCGTTTCAACATAGACTTTTCTTGGTTTTATTGATTTATCATACTACTCTATTATATTACTAAAAGTGCATATGTTACAGGTACCAGGATTGGTACCAAGTAGCCAGATGATGAGATTATCCAAACGGGACACACAAATGACACCAAGCTGTCAGGCCTGGACTAAAATGAGGACTCAGATGCAGAGGATAGAACGTAGAGGCCCACTTTATTGAAATCCGAACCTCTTTGAGTTGTGACAAATAAATGGGCTAAGGAAAAGAACTCACTAAATATACTAGGGCTAATCTAAAACACAAAATCGCTCCAAACGGGAGGACAGCAAAACGACTGACAACTAAAACAAAATCGAAGCTCAACTAAAAACTTCACAAACGAAAAATCACTCTCAAGGAGGAAACAGAAAACAACTTAGGTGGAGGCAATACTCATGGAAACGTGACTATGGTTTAGGTGCAAGGATAAGGACGAAACACTTTGGGGCAAGACAGAGGGGAGACGCAGACTATAAGCACATGAGGGTAATGGGGAACAGGTGGAAACAATCGGGGGAGCCAATCAGAGCGGTGACACATGAGGAAGGGCAAGTGACCTGAAACGAGAGGGGGAGTTAGGCTTCAAAATAAAACAGGAAGTTACGAGACAAAAAACCCAAGACAGGACAAACCAAGCACATTCACGTCTGGTCATCGCTCCACAGAATCCATTTATTTCCAATATTCAAAAACACAAGTACAAAACATATTGCAAACCACATTTTAACAATATTACACATTAAATGTTTACTGAGCCAATAATACTCGGGCGTGATGGTGTGGTGCCATTTTAGCGAGCGCGGCACACCGGCTAATCAAAACCAGACATCCACACAAACGCTTATTTATATATATATATATATATATGTATATGTGTGTATATATATACACATACATTTACAGACATCAATCTCTTAGTTACCTAGCTGCTAACTATATATTATATATTATATATATACACTACCGTTCAAAAGTTTGGGGTCACTTAGAAATGTCTTTCTTTTTCAAAGAAAAGCACTGTTTTTTCAATAAAGATAACATTAATCAAAAATACACACTATACATTGTTAATGTGGTAAATGACTATTCTAGGTGTAAACGTCTGGTTTCTAATGAAATATCTCCATCGGTGTATAGAGGCCCATTTCCATCAAAGATCACTCCAGTGTTCTAATGGTACATTGTGTTTGCTAATCGCCTTAGAAGACTAATGTCTGATTAGAAAACCCTTGTGCAATTATGTTAGCACAGCTGAAAACAGTTATGCTGGTGATATAAGCTATACAACTGGCCTTCCTTTGAGCTTGAAGTTTGAAGAACAAAATTAATACTTCAAATATGAATCATTATTTCTAACCTTGTCAATGTCTTGACTATATTTTCTATTCAATTTTCAATTCATTTGATAAATAAAAGTGAGTTTTCATGGAAGACACGAAATTGTCTGGATGACCCCAAACTTTTGAACGGTAGTGTATATATGCGTGTAAAGCGAAAGTGTAAGGCAGTTATTCAAGCAATTGATTTCATATAATAATGGTAATTATAAAACAAATCTGTACAAATGATCTCAGTACCCTAGTTTTCCGTCAGACATTGAACAGGTTGGTTCATGTGTTGGTCGGCCGTTAATGGAGACAAATATTTTTCCGGTTTCACCCCAGAATGCAAGGGTTGTTCATCTTCTATTGGCATCACTGTGTATTTAATTGCTGTAGATATCACCTGTTGTTGTGAAGTTTTGGTACAGAGACTCTTGTTGGGCGTCTTCTACATCATCATAGTGCGGACCGGCGCTCTGCGGTCCGCAGCGCCCCAACTTTGAGCGAGCTACTTCTTGGTTTTCATAAATCTAAAAAAAGATAAGAGAAATTTTTTTAGCAGATCGAACGACTGAATCATCAGTGTGTTGTCATTTAATGTGCTCCGTGTACTCTGGGACCAGATCAAGACATCTTTCCACCTCCAGGTCAGGTTGATGTTTGTCACCAAGCCAGAAAGAACCCTTTCATCTTCCGGGCGTCGGTCTGCCCCCCCGTGGTTATGAGCGCTGCAGCCTCGTGTGTGCATGTAATCAAAGCTTTTTGGGATTTTACTCGTCTTACATCTGCTACCGCCATCACTTCCTCTGTTTCGGCCGCCTTGATTACGTTTCTGTTCCCGTTGGCTGCTCCAGCTCCTGGGAACAAACAGGCATACCATGTGTTTACACGATCACATGGCATCCACACGTGTGCATGTGTGTCGGCCCAGTGTGTGTGCTTGGTCCTGCATGTGAAAACGTACCCCGCGCTTTGTTGCATCTGTATTTACACACCATGACCAGGGCAAATGTCAGTGTGAGCAGCACAGCCGGAACAAGCACAGCCGGAACAATGAAAACCACCGAGGGAGAAATTGCGGCTTTCGGCAGAAGAAGAAAAGGGTAAAAATAAAGTTAGCCTCCACTTCCTGAAAACACACACACACATCGACCACACACACACACACTCCTCACAGATCTGCCATAACAACGTCAAGCACAAAACAGCAGGACTGGCACCAGAAAGTGTTGCCTCTCAACATCTGGTGTTTCCATGCTTCCTTCGTATGAATAGTGTGTGTTTCAATATAACCGTGGGTACATACGGCTGTCAAAGACTGCTTTCAGTGTGTTGAACTCCCCTACAGCCGCTCTCCATGCATCGCTCTGTCGCGCAAGAAATGTCCACGAGTTGGTTTCAATTTCCCTTTTCTTAAGATTTCTCTTGATCGTGTCTTCATACCGGAGCCGAGGGCGGCCACGGCGTCTCTCTCCAGACGGTAGCTGCGAGTAGAGAATCTAGAGAGTCTGATAAGGAGGTCTTCCGTAGAAGGGAGTCCTGCTCGTTTGAGAATCTCCATGTTAGTCCCCCTGTCCCGCCATTTGATTTTCATGATCGACAGCAGGTGTCTCATCATAAATTGCACCTGTCCATCCTGGAGAGGGATCCTCCTCTGTTGCTCTCCTTAAGGTTTCTTCCCTTTTTTCCCCCTGAAGGGTTGTTTGGGAGTTTTTCCTGATCCGATGTGAGGTTTTGGGGCAGGGATGTCTATGTCTACAGATTGTAAAGCACTCCGAGACAAATTTGTATTTTGTGAAATTGGGCTATACAAATAAACTGAATTGAATTGAATAACAGCGTGTAGCTTCTTCCCTTGACTCCTGTCCACTGTCCATGTCTCAGCCCCGTACAGCAGAGTGGTAAGTACGATCGCTCGGTATATTTCGCCTTTTACTCTTGTGGACACACGGTGGTTGTTCCAGAATCTTTCGCGAAGGCGACCCAAGCACATGCTAGCCTTCGACATCCTCCTTTGTATCTCAGCTTCGATGCGGCCATCTCTTACTATTGTGTTGCGTACATTCTTGTACGGAGTTCAGAGTGGTGCCATCGACCGTGATATGTTCCTCGTTGCAGAGTTCGACTGGAACAGCACTTCTTTCTTTTTGATGTGTTACTTCAGGCCAAACTTGACTGATGCAGTGGCAAACGCGTCTACAATCCTCTGGATCTCTTCTGCTGAGTGGGCAACTAGTTCACTGTCGTCTGCAAAGAGCAGCTCCCTCAACAATTTCTTTGTGGTCTTAGGCTGTGTCTACTACCGGACACTTGAGCACTTGGAGCACTGACTTTCAGTGCTTAGGGCGCCACACTGACAAAACCAGCAGAATTCAGTGCACTGAAAGTACCCGGATGGCGCACTGCAAACGGGCAAAAAATGTAGTGTAAAACGATGGACACTACTGGCCCTAAACGGCCGCCATCTTGGCTACGCAGCGGAAGAGGAGGAGCCCTTTCGCCAGCTTTTCATTTTATTTCTAAAACAATGGCGGACGAGATGGCTACGGTAGCACAAGCGGTAGACCACGAAGCTACACACAGTAAATGGGGTGGACCGTAAATTCCACATGGGGTGGAGAAAGGGCTAAACAAGGGACAAAAAGAGGGCAAGAAGTGCATTCATTTGGTCAGTTTAAGTTTCGCGGGTATCGCAAGCAGATTTGCGTACGTCACTCCCGGCTTAATTTCGCGGGTGCCGTGAACAGATTTGCGTCCGTCACTTCCGCCAAGTGGTTAACGTAAGTGTTCCATTTGATACAGCACTTATCAGCCACGCAGTGCACTACAGATGTCAGTGCACTGTATTGCAGTGTACTTCGTAAAGTGTCCGGTCGTAGACACAGCCTTAGTCTTCGATTTGAAGTGTGCGACCACACACACACACACACACACACACACACACACACACACACACACACACACATTATAGCTATGTCTTTGTGGCTGGATGAAGATAGAAGCTATACCTGAACCTGCATTAAGTTTATACAGTGGTGTTCAAACTAAAACATTAATCAAATCATTTTGGACTGTATTCCAGGTGTAATAATATAATATAATAATATTGCTCTTTTCATAATCTTACATGCCGACAGGTGAATGTTGGTGTAGTTTCCAACAGTCCACTGTGAGTCTGAACCACACCAGTAGGTCCCAGCATCCCCTGCTTCCAGCTCCGTGATGATCACCAGGAAAGAGCTGGAGGGAGCGTCGTCTCGCAGCGAGAACCTGCTGCTGCTGCTCGTCACCACGTCTGTGCAGTTGTTGCGGTGGTCTCCCTTACAGAGGAACTTCCTGTTAGCCCCGTGCGGCGGCGGGTAGGGCACCGCACAGTTAGCGGGCGTCCCACAATGCCGCTCACTTGGTCTGACCTCACACAGCACCACGCTGAAACGGAAAGAGACGGCAGATCAGATCAGAAAAACGAATATGACCAAGTTGATCACCGGACTTAATCTATGACAACCCAGGGTTCAGATCAGGAACCGGGAGCAGAGTTGTAGTTTAACACCCTTCTCTGCTCTTCCATTCAAGCAGTTACCCACCCTTGACTTTAGAGTAGAGACTGTGTCTGTCCCACGGCCACTTCAATTAAATAAATCAAAAGTAAGCAGAAGAGTATACAAGTTAACACAATTATTTCAGCAGTGCAACAAAATGGATCTATTAAATGTGATCTCTAAATATTCGATCTCTGTCATCTAAAGCTGTGTTACTGAATGATTTAATATCAGATAATCACATTGATTTATGTTGCCTAACTGAAACCTGGCTGAGCCATGAAGAATATGTCTGCCTGAATGAATCGACTCTCCGTCATATTAATACTCACATTCCTCGAGGCAGAGGTGGACATCTTTGAATCGAGCCTATTAATTAATCCTCAACCAAAATTACACTACACCTCATTTGAAAGCCTTGTTCTTAGTCTTTCACATCCAACCTGGGAAACACTACAGCCAATTCGATTTGTGATTCTGTACCGCCACCAGGTCCATATTCAGAGTTTATATCTGAATTCTCAGAATTTATATCAAGTTTGGTTCTTAAAACCGATAAAGTTATTATTGTTGGAGATTTTAATATCCATGTGGATGTTGATAATGATTGCCTTAGTGCTGCATTCATCTCCTTGTTGGACTCGATTGGCTTCTGTCAGAGAGTACAGAAACCCACTCACAGCTTTGGCCACACGCTTGATCTTGTTCTTACTTATGGCGTTGACATTGAGCATTTGAACGTCTTCCCACAGAATCCTCTTCTGTCAGACCACAACCTCATAACTTTTGAATTTATACTATCAAAAGTTTTACACTAGATGTCTAACTGATAGTGCTGTAGCTAAATTTAAAGAAGCGATTCCTTCTGTATTTGATTTCAATATAACAGAGGACTCCTGGTCTAACTTTAGTCCGTCCCAGATTGATCATCTTGTTGACAGTGCCATAGGCTCTCTGAGAATGACACTGGACTCGATAGCCCTCTGAAGAAGAAGACAGTGAGGAAGAGGAGGTTTGCTCCTGGTATAACCCTCAGACCCGCAAACTGAAGCTCAACTAATCTCAAGAATCCCGCTTAGTTTGGCGAGATAGTCTTAAAACATATAAGAAGGCCCTCCGTAATGCCAGAGCAGCCTATTACTCATCAATAATAGAAAAAATAAAAACAACCCCAGGTTTCTCTTCAGCACTGTAGCCACCCTGACAGAGAGTCACAGCTCTGTGGGCATTCCTATAAACCTTAGTGGTAATGACTTTATGAACTTCTTTAATGAAAAGATTTTAACTATTAGGGACAAGATTAATAATCTCTTGCCCATAACCAGTGCCAATCTGTCCTCAAGTGGAATGGCCTTGGAAACCGCTGTATGCCCTGGTGTATATTTGGATTTTCTCCTATCAACCGTGACCAATTATTTTCAACGGTTTCACCTGTCTCTTGGACCCCATCCATATTATCAATGTGTCTCTGCTAACAGGCCACGCCTTCAAGGTGGCTGTTATTAAACCTCTCCTGAAGAAGCCCACTCTGGATCCAGAGGTATTGGCTAACTACAGACCGATCTCTAACCTCCCTTCCTCTCCAAGATCCTTGAGAAAGTGGTAATCAGTTGTCATCATAATAGTTTATTTGAGAAATTTCAATCAGGATTTAGAAAACACCACAGCACCGAGACGGCACTGGTGAAAATTACAAATGACCTCTTAATGGCAGCAGATAAAGGACTCCTCTCTGTCCTGGTCTTGTTAGACCTTAGTGCTGCATTCGACACCATTGACCATGACATCCTGTTACAGAGACTGGAGCAGTCGATTGGCATTTCAGGCACGGCACTAATTTGGTTTAAATCCTATTTATCAGATCGATCTCAGTTTGTTAACCACCAACGTTAATCACGGAGTTCCACAAGGTTCTGTGCTTGGACCAATTTTATTTACCTTATACATGCTTCCTTTGGGCAATATTATCAGGAAACACTCCATAAACTTTCATTGTTATGCAGATGACACTCAACTATATTTATCGATAAAACCAGAGGAGAGCAACCAACTCTGTAAAATTCAAGCATGTCTTAAAGACATAAAACATGGCTGACCTGCATCTTCTTGATGTTAAACTCAGACAAAACTGAAGTTATTTTACTGAGCACCTCAGAGATCAATTATCTGGTTGATGTGGTTTCTGTGGCATCCAACACCACTGTAAAGAATCTTGGCGTTATCTTTGATCGGGACTTGTCCTTTAACTCCCACGTAAAGCAAATCTCAAGGACTGCATTCTTTCATCTACGTAATATTTCAAAATCAGGCACATCTTGTCTCAAAAGATGCAGAAAAATTGGTTCAACTGGATTACTGCAACTCCTTATTAGCAGGCTGCTCTAATAAATCTCTTAGGTCCCTCCAGTTGATCCAGAATGCTGCAAAATCAAGAATCACTTCTAGAATTCTTCTCTTAACCTACACAGCCTTGATTGGTGGTGCTCCATCATATCTTAAAGTAGAATAGTAGACTTAAGACCTTCCTCTTGACAGAACTTATAGTTAGGGCTGAATCAGGTTTGGGATGAATTTTCATCTCTCAATCACACGTTACTAACTCTGCTTTCTGGGTCATCGGACCCTATGAGTCTGCCTGATGGATCGTCTGGGTCGTGGAATTCCTGCTCATGACTACGCCACTGTCCTGTTGAGACTCCTCCTCCCCACCGCCATCTGCCTGATGGATCGTGGAGGTCTCCATCGTGGAATATGCCTACTATGAACTATTCATACACTCTGTCATATTCATTGAATGTATTTTAACTCTAAATCTGTCCTTCTGTACACATTACATCTATTGCATCTGTCCATCCTAGGAGAGGGATCCTCCTCTGTTGCTCTCCTCCAGGTTTCTTCCCCCTGAAGGGTTATTTGGGAGTTTTTCCTGGTCCGATGTGAGGTTTTGGGGCAGGGATGTCTATGTGTACAGATTACAAATTTGTAATTTGTGAAATTGGGCTATACAAATAAACTGAATTGAATTGAATGTGCATGATTCTCATTTCCTTCAGATTTCAGATATTTTCCCGAATCACGAGTTTAAAATCAATCTTTAATCTTAAATCAGCTTTCCTCATTATCTGTCTTACAGTATATTATTGTGAGAACTATTGGTAGACTACAATACGACGAGGTAGAGCTCTCACCTTCGACTTTGAGCTCAAAAGCAGAGAAAGCATCCAGGCCAGTGTTTCCATGGTAACCAAGAAGGTAGGACCCGGCGTGGTTTCGGGTCACACCGGTAATGAATACTGTGAGTTTTCTCGACACCTTGTCATCAGTAAGTCTGAAGCGTTCATGTTGCTTGTTGTCAGATGTGAGTATTGCCTTCTCCAGACATGTGGAGGTCTGGTTTCCTCTGCAGACGTACTTCAGGTGGTTCTGGTACTTGGGTTCGTACCGAAAACTGATGGACACTGAGCTCTCCTCGTAACTTTGGAGTTTGGTGGATTGGGCACAACAGGTGTCTGAGAGTACAATAAATTACATCATAGAAGTTTTCAATATTCAGATAAATTAAAGCAAATATTAAAATATTGGCTTTTAACATTTTACCTCAGTAGAAATACTGAAGTATCGTTAGCTAAATGTAGTGAACGCAAAGTAAAGGTTGCTTACGCCCCCTTTCAGTGTTCAACAACGTGATTATTGTTACTGACGCACATGGACCTCTTATTTAAAAAACTATATTTTACTTACTAGTAGACAGTTCACACACACACACACACACACAAAAGAGACAGAGCACCCCATCCGGACAGTGCTGCGGGGGACCAAAATACACACTAACACGACACTTGTTCACTCTTAAGCCGTCGATGCCTGTGTTCTATGTTTTATTTATTGTTATATATTTGTATTTGTTTTAAAATGTCTTGTTTTAAATTAGAAATGTCCTGTCTTAATGTTTTTAGACATATTTTCACCTGTTACTGCTGTACTGACTGATGAGTCGCCAACTTAATTTCGTTGTATGTTTTTACAAAGACAACACCGTACATTACCTCTGCATGTATGTACAGTGCAACTAAACAACAATGTCTTGATGAGAGATGTAATATTGACTATAATATTTGTGTACATACCGGGTCCTACTTCCAGATGTACCTCCGTGTAGATGTCCATTCCCTTCCTGGTCACCCCACACCAGTACCTCCCAGCGTCTGTCCGGCGCAGGTCAGAGATCGTCGCTGTGAAGACTCGTTTGCGCTCGTCGTCGTGGATGGAGTATTTATTCTTGTTTGGTTCTGTCGTCTTAATCAGAACATCGTCGTCGTTGGCACAGTTGTTCTTGCACAGGTACTTCTCATGAGACTCGTAACCCGTGCTGTAGGGACAGGAAACGTGCACTTCTCCCCCTTCATGTCCAGACACACGGATCAACTCTGCAGCACTCCTCACACACACTGTTCAGAGACAACATCAAATGTCAAAAAATAACTGGAAACGGATACATGTGTATTTATATTTCAATATGTTGTGATGTGAATACAATGTTTGTTATCTTATCAAACACATAAATACTGGCTGTATAATAACATTGCTATAACACCATGGTCAAGGTGTCGTCTGCCATATTGAATTAGCATAAAAAACTGATATATTTACGAATTTATTCCAAATAACTTACTGCACAGGGCGAGGAGCAGGTTCTGAAGGCTCCACATCCTCGTGTTGTTATTACATTGCAGTTTCTAAGAAACAGAAACGGTTTGTTACACCCTCAAGACGTGTCAGCGTGCTAATATTAAAGTCTCACTTCCACATTTTGATCACCGAGGTTTTATCACCCTTAAACGGTCACAAAGTTACATCCGTTAAGTTATACTATAAAATGAACTTACTGCTGTGTGAACACATTGAAATGACTTCATGACGATGAAGCTACACGAGAGGAAGAATATGTTATTCATCTCATGTCAGTGAACGATTCCTTTTAGTAACATGAAATAGATACACACATGCAAAACATGACGTGAAACAAACAGTTAAAATAGTACAAACAGAATAGTAAAGGATGGAAAATGTCAAGTAGTTAATATCAAGTGTGATGCCCTGAGGTGTGTCTTTAATTGGTTTTTAAATGATAAATTATTACCTGTATGAGATACATGATGATAGAAAATTCAAAGCATTAATTGCACGAACAATAACTCTACGTTTGAGGAGGTTTGTTCTTGGGGTTGGAGTTATTAAATGACCTATAGCGTTCCTTGTGTGATGCTTATATCTGTTACATGTATTTTGTGAATGATTGAAGAAATATTCAGGTGTCTGATTAAATATTACCTTTCTGAAAAACATCAGAAGGCAATATTGAAGTTTAATTTCCACTGAGAACCTCGATAGGTGATTGTGCATATGTGCTATAGTTTTTATTGAACACTGGAGCGCTAACCTGGCACCACAGAGGGGCGCTCTATCAACCGTAAACCTCACGGACAAGATGCATGCTGCATAATGCAACTTTACTGAATTAACTTTCATCCTCATCTAACATGCATCATCATATGAAATCTGTGCTGCGATTAAATATCTAAATCTGTTGTCTTTTGTACATTACTGGCATCTCATAGCCAACTCATAAATACGTCTGCATTATAAAAAAGTGCAGAGCGTCTTGTTTTTAGAAAGAAAGTTCTTCTTGTACTCATCAAATAACACACATTAAAATAGATGAAGTATAAGTTCAGTCTACTGTGCGCCCCTCCAAGATAAGTCAAATGTTTTCAGAAGGTGTACTTAAAATGGAAAAGTTAAAAGAATTCTCAATATTAACAACTTAATATATTTTTAAAATATTTTCCCTACCATCAACTGACATATACAACATCATATCACAGTGTGACAACAGGATAATTATAGTCTTTTTAAGTTCAAACTTCACCTGCCAGAATCAATTTCTAAAATGATTAACTGAATTGTAATAACAATTAACAAAACTATTCTCAGATTGGATTGAAAGATAACACAAGGTGACAAAATAACCCTTCCTCATATTTTTTCACCAACACTTTAATCCTCACATATTTACTCTGGCCCTCCTGTAGAATCCAGACATACTCATAATAACCTAAAATATTGTGCCACCGTTTATAACCACGACCGCGCCCTGAGCACCGGTGCATAGCGACATGCCGGCGGTAACGGATATGTTGGGGAAAGCGTGCCGCGTTCTCCCGGAGCTCAGCCGTTCCCCCGCAGCTGACCGCTCAGCTGTGCCTCTCGCATACTGCGGCACAAACTGTTTCCACGCTCTCGCACAGAAAGGTTGCCTTGAGACCCGCGTGCGGAGGGATAAGT
Source organism: Pseudoliparis swirei (assembly GCF_029220125.1). Classification (NCBI taxonomy): domain Eukaryota; kingdom Metazoa; phylum Chordata; class Actinopteri; order Perciformes; family Liparidae; genus Pseudoliparis; species Pseudoliparis swirei. The sequence continues at coordinate 22,427,333 of NC_079411.1, forward strand.
GTGTCCCGAATTAGAGACGATGCCAGGGCGAGCTGGGCCGCTGCCAGCTGGGGTCGCCAAGGAGTGCTGGGTGTTGACGGCTGGGTTGGGTTTCTTCCCGGTGGCCGGCCTGCATGACGGCTGTGTGCAGGGCGCGTGTGTTGTGGTCGTCTCAACCTGCCCAAGACACACACACACACACACACACACACACACACACACACACACACACACACACACACACACACACACACACACACACACACACACACACACACACACACACACACACATGGTATGAGGGGGGGACCGTTGTATATATAGGTGACCCTCTTGAGTCTTTAGGCTCCATCTTAAGCTATGCGTTAATGTCTCCTCCGTCTACACGGGACTCTTCCGGTTTAGTCATCCAGCGTAAGCTCTCTTCACACTCGAGAGAATACTTTCACACATTTTAAACTGCAGGCTGGGAGTTAGAAAGATGTTGGGTGTTTACCAGGCAGGGAGGGTCTCATACACAAATTCATTTGCATGATGGGAAGCTCTGTCTGAACACACGTCAGAAGTCAGGATATCTCAGCCTCCGTTGCTTTGGCGACTCTTTGTTCAACCTGTCCGGGTTTAACTCGAAACGTTGGCGCTTCAGTGGGAGCGTTACGAAAAAAACTCCAGTTTCACACACATGCGTGCTGAACATGATTATCGTCAGGTATAAAGAATGGTTGTGTTTCCTGTGTAGAACAGCACACATGGTTTGTCTCTGCTGATGGAGGTGTGTGTGTGTGTGTGTGTGTGTGTGTGGGAGGGGACATTCCATCCATTCTTGCTCTTCCTGAGTAAAGAGGGAAAGCATCACACACACACAACTGCTGCCAGAAGGCGGAGGAAGAGGGGCACATACACCCTCTAAGGTCATTCACACATCCGCCTGTGCTTTCAGCGCTCTACCTCCGTCCGTCCATCGAGCTCCAACAGCCTCTAACATCCATCCGTCAGACAGTCGTTGTCATAGCGACAGCTGTGAATGCTTTTGAGCCAAAAAAAGGATGTAGCTAAGAGTTTTATTTTATATCTGGCCACATGAGTGACCTGGATGGCTTGGTTGGCAAATGTATTTTCTCTCAGCTACACACACACACTGGCTCCTTAAAGCTCCACAGGGGAAGCTATTAGCACATCTACCTCTTCCACAGAAAGACAAGCTGAAGGATGTTTTATTTTTATTTGTTGTAAATATAAAAGACCCTGTGAACCCATTCGCCAAACCCACACGCACTCGGCACATAAAGACTCATAGAGCTGCATACGGTACACTTCTGTCAGAAGACTCTTTACGTTTTACAGAAAGCTTTTTACAAAGCAAAACACTCATCTCGAGAATGATCCCACGAGCAGTATCGTCACCACAATTAAAACACAAACCTTTAGGCACAACATTCATTTAAGCTCATCGTCGAACTCACTCACGAACATATTCACACAGTCCACAGTCACGCGGGGACCTTTTAGCCGGCAGCTCATTGGCTAAAACGTTCCAACTGCACCGATGGGTTTTTTTCCGCTGCAAGGCGACAATAAATTGCACGGCATTGAAAGAAGTCTCCTTTAAAGACGCCCGGGGGTTTGAAGCCCTGCGTCTCGCTCGGCCAGGCCCGGAAGATGATGTCGCTCCACCCTCCAAATGTGAGCATCTTCCTCTTTGCATCTTCCTCAGCGTCGCTCTCCGCCGTGTTTGGGCGCGATCGCTCGCTCCGTGTCGACTTCACAGGGGTTTGTTCCCGCCTGCCGCGCTCTGACGTACAGCCTCTGGAAGTCCTTGTAGCGAGGAGCGCAGCCGAGCCAGGCTTCGCCGAAGCGGACCGAGCCGGTCAGAAGGTGCTCGCCGCCTCCCGGCCGCACGCCGCACCGTTGGGGTACATTGATGCGGCCGCGCCAGCTCCGCCCTCTGGCTCCGCCCCGAGCAAACACCCGGCTCTTCTGGCGAAACAGTCGACTCAGAGTCACCGCGACGGGAGAGTGGCCGTCGGTACCGGGCGCGACGCCTCCGAAGACGCCGCTGCCAGCTGCGGGGGACAAGAGAGATACATGGAAGGAGACTTAATTCATTAATGAAGGAGTGCAAATTAAACTGTATGAATTAAAGAGGGACAACCATGTGATAACCATTGTCTTCCTTAGCGATGGCTTGTAATATCTGGCCACAGGGACTACGGTTGAAATGTAACCTTCGCTAAGACCGACACATTTACCCCCGGGTTGATTGGTGTGTTCAAATAAATACATAAACTGACGATGTTTAAAATAGAAATAAAATAATATTCTTTTTACACGTCAATTATGAAGCAATAAAACAATTTCTCACTCAGTTTAATCCACTTCATGCACAGGGTGTTGAAGTTACAGCCTGACTTGGTCTGATATGACAGGTAGCTACGGGTGGCTAACGTTAGCATTAGTGTTAATTAGTTGTGTAACTGAGGCAGTTTGCTAACTCTAGATCTACTCGCGTTGCTGTTAACATGGAACTCATTCAGGTGGCATGATGCCTCCTTTAAACAACACAAAGCCTTTGCTCTCTTATCGTCTGTAGTTCTGTGGTGAATATGTAGCTGGAGCCAGTTAGCTTAGCTTAGCATTAGGACTGAAGACAGTAGCTTGCCGAAGTCCCGGCGAGGAACCACAACAGCAACTCTTGGTTCATACACTTTGGTTTTTGTGCAGATTTAACAAACGTGTTTGTGAGCTTCAGTGCATCGAGACCGGTTTCATCCTGTTCCCGGCCCCGATGCTAAGCTAAGCTAACCAGCAGCCGCAGCTTCATATTTACCGCACCGACACGAGAGCGGTGTCGATCTTCTTGTCGAACTCTTTGGGGAGAAAGGAAGTCATACTTTCTTAAAATGTCAAACTATTCCTAGAATGTGCATGCGTGTGTGTGTGTATTTACCAAAGTCACTGGTACACACAGCCATAAGGACCTCGTCGTCCGAACAGGGTTCACAGGTGACTACAACGGAAACCACGAGAGGAGAAAACATGAAACGTTTCATACTTTCAACACGAGAAACAAACACAAGTTCTTATTTCCACGATTCCATTTTCCTTCCTCGCGAGCATCTGCATCGCCATGTTTCCCCCTTTGTGTCCGAGTCCTTCTCTTTTCCTCTGTGATGGCGGGTGTTTATGAGACGAGAGAGACATCCAGAGAGAATGAAAACAGCAGGTGAGGTAAGAGACGTAATCGCAGAATTACCCCTTGACCCCGTCAGCTATAAAAACAGCTATAAAACGCACAGGATTGGACGAGCTCTCTTCTGTCTCATTAGGAAAGCAGAGCGGCCTTCTCCCCCCCCCCTCTACCGCAACGCTTCGCTCATACGGGTGGGCGACCGAACACTCCCTGCTTTGGCGCGGCGGAGGTCTGTTCTTGATTGACAGTTGAGAGACGATGCTCTGACCCGAGTGCTTGACCCCGACGTAACCTTTTGATTGGCCTGCTTGTTTTCATAGGTTTGACTGAGACGAGGGAGTGTGGGAGTGAGGAAGTGGGGGAGGAGCGGGTGTCAGCGAGGGGCGACGTGGAAGTGAGATGAAGAAACGGGCGGTAACGTGGTCTTTAGTCACCTCCACTTAATGTCAGTGAAGTGTCGGGCACGCGGCGTTCAACAGACCGTTTTGACCGATTCGATTAATTTACACAACAACTTGAAGAGAACTGAAACTTACTTTGAAAAAAAAAAAAAAGCTTCAGTACGAACACAAGCTGAGGCGGACTCGTGACGCGTACTTCTTCTTTTATACTTTTTTTTGTTAATTCCCAAAAAGTGTCCGAAGGCAGTTTAATCTATAGCTAGGCTGACCAGACGTCCTCTTTTTGAGACCTATAAATGCGTCCGGCAGGGATTCCAAAAAACGTCCGGGATTTTGCTTCGTCGGATATTTGTGTTTCTCTGGGTCTTTCACAAACTAGTATTTACCCCTTACAAGTTTTGGAAATGGTATCTCCATTACGTTCCACCTTCTTGCGCGAGCTCTGACGGTAGAGAGAACAGTCATTGGTCGACCGATCTCAGGGTTGCCAGATACACGATAATTATCCTCCAAATACGACCATTTTGAGCCTTTGGTACGATACTTCACCATCTCCAATCTGGCAACACGGAGCACCTTGCCGCCTCCACTAGTTGCCTTGTTGTTTGTGCGGCATGCTATACACTACCCCCCCCCAGACGAAGTGTCCTCTTTTTCACAAACTCAAATCTGGTCACCCTACTATAACACCACATCATATGCAACTAGCTGATCCTAATTGAGACTCCACTGTAGCTGGGGAGGGAAAACAACTCACTTTGATTCTGAATTATAATAGTATAGAGATATACAGTAGATTAAAATATAAATACAAGTATTTTAAAGCCATAAGTAAGCACCATATGTTTATGTACTTAAATCTCTTCATCACACATGTAAGAAAACATATTGAAGAATAGCTGATTTACATCTCTCACCTAGACCAGGGTGCAGGTATGGGTACAAGTGTGCTCCGGGCCCCTCGCTGGACACCAGCTCGTATTGGAAAGCCGTGATCCTCCGGCTGATGTCCGCCTGAGGGACGGCCTCCACAAAGAGAGCGCCCTCGGCCAGGCTGAAGCAGTGCACGGTCCCCCGAGCCTGGTCCTGCTCGGCCAGCAGCATCCTCAGATCCCCGTTATGCTCCAGGTACAAATGAGAGCCCTGAACACGGAGCGCCGGGAGGACACGCGTGAGCTCCGTCCATCCGATGCGCCGCGCCGCCTGCACGCTAACATTCGGGTGTCGTATACTCTTACCTGGGAGTGAGTGTGGGGTTTGATGCACACGTGAATACCCGCCGCGTGACCCGCCGCGGGCTCCGTGTTTGGCCGCAGGTTGACGATGATGGCTCCTGTGGGGTAGAGCCACTCCAGAGAGCCCTGAGAGCAGCGCAGGTAGACCTGCTCCACATCCCGACGATGAGTCTCGTGGCTCAAACCGCTGCGGATGAGAAGACAGATACAAAAATATGTTTCAGATGTCAAAACGACCAACAAAAAAGGCAGCTTGGATTCAGGATTAGAGAGTGAAATTGCTTGTTAGAGAAACATGTGGAAGGGATTTAATGATATAGAAACAATCATTAAGAGCAACTCGGGTGCAGCTGTGTGCCAAGAAAAACACCTCTCACTGTGGACGGATGTGGTTGCTTGTCTCTGATGCATAAGCTCCATCAACACCAGGAACCCAGTGGGCTATTAAGTCGTAAGAAGTCACTGCATGGTACACGTTACAACACAGTGGAGCACCGGCTTTCATATTTTATGACTTGGTGACTTGGAGGAGTGATCAAAGAGGCCATATAGCTGTATTTACTTAAGATAGGAACTGAAGCGGAGACATTCCTCTGATCATACGTTTACAAAATCTTAAAGAGAGCATATTGTAGAGGTACTAGTCTCTCAGTCAAATGGAAGAATATCTCTGCATTTGTGATTTAATGTTCCTCTTTGAGTAATACATGTGAGTAAAACCTTGTGATAACGATATTGTGAATGACTGATTTCTTAAGCCATAAAGTGTCCGAGCAGTAACCACAAGTAGCAGCAGCGGGAAAAAACACATCTTCAACGGTCTCCATTGCGGATCTGCACCAGAAAAGGAAAGTCACTTTTTTATTTTGACCTTCCTGAAGATTAAATTAAATCATAATCAAACATCTATGCGTCTAATGAGTCCTTTAAGCCCTCTAAAAACTCTCCTCTAGTAATAATGCACATAAGAGCCACTTCAAAGACCTCCCTCCCTCTCACGACTGAAGTTTAATTTGCACTTTTCAATATCCAAAGGATTAAAGCGAACAGTAAATTAAAGTGAAATATCAAAACAGAAGTGATTCAATTTCCCTCCGATCATCTTTCATAAAGTCTTAACATGCCGATGACATCGCTGACTTTTGCGCAAAGTTTGTGTTTTCTTTTTTTCTTTGTTGCCCGTGAGAGCAACATCGCTCGCGATACTCTGCGCGCGTGAGCTGCTCCGAACCCGAGACGGACACGTCCTTCGTCCTTCGGCGTCATCCTCACCTTCCTCTCCAGCTGCACTGGTCGCTGGAGTACTGCGCCACCGCCCGGCACAGGAGCACCGCTGTGATCCAGTGCGCAGCCCACGGCCGGAGCATCGTGGCCCGTCCGCCCCCCGCGGGTCACCGAAGTCCCGCACACACACACACACCGAACCAGCAAGTCGCGCGCTCTGTTCCGCTGCTCCCGAACCGTCGGATGCCGTAACAAAAAATATATATCCAGCTCCGTCGGCGCGCGCACGCTACATGGCGATTTCAGTCGAGGAGAAAGTTCCGTTTGCGGCAGAAAAACATATCTGACAAGACTTTTTGTAAGAAGCGGAGAGCGCAGCGCGCGCAGCGGGTCGACGGCTTGTTTAAAAATCCGTTTGCTCTCTGCGCTTCGCTTCACGTCACCGGGGGCGCGTGCCAGCTGCAGACTCCACTTGAGTGACACGCGAGCGCGAGCTCCAAGCCACGCCCACATCCCCCCGGAAGACGTGTGCAGAGCGCAGAGAGAAAAGGCCCCGAGCTGAGAAATGCCATCACACTTTTTACTCGGATGAAACTGGACCTTGTGACTGAGTCAGAGCATTCAGAGCATCATAGAAGTAAAGTTAGAATAGTAAGATAGCAAGATATATTAAATAATAAAAGAAACGTGGCCCACGTGGCCAAATGCACGAATACAAACGCATTCAAGTAAAACCAAACCTGTAAACTCGAGAACAACGTTGTCTTTTATGTTTCACGAAAGATTTGATTTTTTTTAACCAAGTCCACGTGTTTGCCAAGCTTTCAAAGTTAATTGCTTCTTTATTCAGTACCCGGTCTCATGATGAGAGAGACAGTACAGACGTGTATTGTGTGTGCGTGCTGGCTCCATAAACAGATGGGTCGTATTATTGCATTGAAAATTAGAGCAGCATGTATTTCTGGAGCCGCAGCATATGACTCCCACACACATTCACCAAAACCTCCGCAGGCAGGGTCCGCATCATAAACACTGTAATTATATAATCGTATATAATATGTGTAATTGTAGGAATATGTATATTTAACTTAATGCGCTACCTGACATAATCCTCACTGGGATGTAAGTGACTCTGTGTTCTAATCCCATAATGGAGCTGGATCGCTCATGTGTTGTTTCACTAGTCGACCTCTTCGGAAAAGAAGAAAGTCTCTGACGTGAACAGAAGTCTCACGCGTGTGCTCTAAACGTCTGTTTGGGTCCCGGGTGGTTTTCCCGTGAGAAACCAGTGAGAACAGCAAGCATGTTATACTGACTCGTCACATTCCCCCACTCAGCCAGAGATGTCACGCATTTCGAGAAATACCGAAACACAGACACCCTTAAACACAAACACCCACACGCACGCACACACACACACACACACACACACACACACACACACACACACACACACACACACACTCCTCCATTATGTCTCTGTGGAAATGGGAATTTCCAATACTGCTGTAGTGCCGTCATCAGGACTAATTCTAGGAGCCATTCCTTTTATTTAATATACATATTATAAATCATTATACATGTTATTATAAATAATAATATATGTTATAAATCAAACTTCCAATTTTTTTGGTCATTGATGTGTGCTGTAAAGTAAAGCTATAGGCTCAACTGAAAAACACTCACACTGAATAAATGTAATATGAATTAAAATGAGCGTCCACTTTTTAACAAGTGCACCATTAATGAACTTTATTTTATTCAATAAATCATTCGCTGATGTTTTTTTAAATAGCTTTAAGTCATTGATAAGGACAACGTTTGGGATAACGGGAACATTTCCTTTGATCAATTGCAACTGCATATCATTGTAGAATACTGTATTGTATAATAAAAATAAAGCTAAAACCTCAAACCTGACCACTTCAGGGCTGCAGATCAAAATTAAAAACCAAGAATTTATGGATTACTAACATGTATAACTGCTTTAAAGGATGGACACCGGCGATTTGTCACAACCCAGCAACCCTAACTGATGGCTTACTACTGATCGAAATTTTTGTTTTTGTTTATTACACAGAATTAACGTGATTAGTTGCAACTAAACTTCATAAAAGGTGACTCAAATAAATAATAAATAAAATAATTGACTGAAGAATGACTCCTACTAGCTCAGGTAAGCTCTCTCTCTCTCTTTCTCTCTCTCTCTCTGAGGGAGTCTGGCCCGAGTCTAATCACGTCACCACGGCAGAGGGAGGCTGAGGTGCTGAGGTGCTGTTTGACCTCATGTGCTCCTTCACCATGTGAAGTATTTACAGAGCAGCCGAGCCTCTGACCTGCTCCCCCTCACGTCACCTGGCTCCTCTCAAGCGGCCCGACAACAGGAACACTGCGGCTGTCCACACACACACACACACACACACACACACACACACACACACACACACACACACACACACACACACACACACACACACACACACACACACACACACACACACACACACACACACACACACACACACACGTGTTCTGTGAGCTTCCTTGTCTATTTGAACAATAGTTTGACTCTTTGTGGTCAGGTACCGGTGAGGTTACAGGTGGAAGCCCACTGAATACGCCTTCGCTCACTCCTCCCACTTCAAGACTGCGGCGTCACGAGCTGTCCGGTGTAAAGCTGTGGTAACGCCTGCTAAAAAATAAATCTTGTTCTTTTAAAAATGTACAGTATGCAGGTAGGAGTACGTTTTATTATTGATTTCAATAATAATACATCGACAAATAAAAGCACTTTAAATCTAATTTACCTTTACCTAGCAGAAGAATCGCAAACCACTGACGATCTCTCTTTTCAGTCACTTTTCAGACAGACGTACACCCCCCCCCCCACACACACACACACACAGATGTTGAAACAAAGGAATGTGGTAAAGTTCCAGGTGAATAAAAAGCCTTCAGTGTCTGACCTCTGTCAGCTCTTCACCCAAACACAGCGACTCTTATCTCTTTCTCTTATCAGCTGCACTGCCGGAGAACACACAGCTGTCTAAGTGCATGTGCGTGTTTGTGTGTGTGTGTGTGTGCATTTTGTCTACTTATTTGACCGGTGAGGGCGAGGAGGCTCCAGGGTCAGGGTCATTCATTGTGTGCGTGTGTTATCAGGTCTGATGTCTGCAGAGGGACGGAGAGTAAACACTGACTACATCTCTGTTTACTCTCTTTCCGAGTCTCCCTCATAGCTTCTCCATTAGAGCTCGCTCTGATCATCTACCAAGTGCTTTATCATGAGGGCAGAGTGGGTAAAGGAGACAGGATGTAAGGAGACAGCGCGTGGGCTTACTTAAACAAAACGCCTTGGTTTGTTACAATAGAAAATATATGGCGTCCATTTAGTGGACATTTCTCCAAAGCACCTTATAGCTCCATGACTGTGTATACTTTCAATATAAATGACAGCGAGGACCTGTGTTACTCAAATATTTAGCAACAGGCATGGTGAGCAGAGGTGACACATGCGTTCAGTGTGTGTTGAACTCAAGGACAGCAGTGCTTTGAGCTCAATGCTAACATCAGTAGGCTAACCTCAGCATGCTAATATCAGCAGGCTGACATCAGCATGCTAACATCAGTAGGCTAACATCAGCATGCTAACATCAGTAGGCTAACATCAGCATGCTAACATCAGTAGGCTAATATCAGAAGGCTAACATCAGTAGGCTAACATCAGTAGGCTAACATCAGCATGCTAACATCAGCAGGCTAACATCAGCATGCTAACATCAGTAGGCTAACATCAGCATGCTAACATCAGTAGGCTAACATCAGCATGCTAACATCAGCAGGCTAACATCAGCATGCTAACATCAGCAGGCTAACATCAGCATGCTAACATCAGTAGGCTAATATCAGTAGGCTAATATCAGTAGGCTAACATCAGTAGGCTAATATCAGTAGGCTAATATCAGTAGACTAACATCAGTAGGCTAACATCAGCATGCTAACATCAGCATGCTAACATCAGTAGGCTAACATCAGCATGCTAACATCAGTAGACTAATATCAGCATGCTAACATCAGTAGGCTAACATCAGCATGCTAACATCAGCAGGCTAACATCAGCATGCTAACATCAGCATGCTAACATCAGTAGGCTAATATCAGTAGGCTAACATCAGTAGGCTAACATCAGCATGCTAACATCAGCATGCTAACATCAGTAGGCTAACATCAGCATGCTAACATCAGCATGCTAATATCGGTAGGCTAAAATTGGTAGGCTAAAATTAGCATGCTAACATCAGCAGAATAACATCAGTAGTTGGAAAAGACAAAACCAGCAAATGTTTTGAATGTGTCACTTTGGGTTTAAGGAAAATGTAATGAACATTTTGTACTATTGATTGTTTTTTTTGTTCGTTTAAATCGATAAACCTATCAAGAAACTAATCATAACAATGATCCAAAACAAATATAGTCGGTTGTAATCCTGCTGTAAAGAATCACACTTCTTGTTCGAGGGTTTGAAACACGCAGAGTGTGTGTGTGTGTGTGTGTGTGTGTGTGTGTGTGGGGGGGGGGGGTCTAGGTGGAGGCCGAGTGCGAGGTGGATGTGATATTTTTCTCAGCTCCTACACAGCCCTGTGCTGTGGGTGGCACAGGCTTGGGGTTGGTTTTTCCACCTCAACCCCCCCCCCCGGCTGAATCAGACCAAACAGTCCTGCAATTTATCAAACTCAGTGGATCCAAGCCCACGGCGAGTCTATGCATTCACACCACTGTGCAACTGTGTGCTCGGTTCAGAATAACAAACAAAGGTAGTGAACATAACAGAGCTGAAGACCCCCGCCCACACAGACTGCTGCGGCCAGACTTACAGTCAGGCAGACCACGCCGCCAACCCACGAAACACCGGGGAGATTTTGTGGGGAAAGGTCTGTTTACCTTCGGGCAGAAGAAACTCTACACGCTGTGAGGTAAAATAAACTTGTTGTGGGTGTTTATGTATCAGAACTGTGCTCTCCTAAAGAGGTTATTGTTCTTTAGAGTTCATAAGCGACCCAGGGAAAGACAAACTAATACGTGCCGTGTCCATGTTGGTACATTCGAAGCAGCTGTGTGCGTGTATCTGATTTTGCACGGTTGCATCGAGGCTGTTGAGAAACCCGTGTGATTCCGGTCATAAAACATCCCACGCTTTTATAAGTTGAACCTTCTGTGATGAGGCGCCGACTCCAACAGCTTCCCTTCCTCTCAACGCAAGTGGAAGTGTAAATTCTGGCAAACACCATTAGATTAGAAAACACAATACAATTGTATTCCTCCTATGGTCAACATTGGCAATCGGTAATCTCTGTTAATGTCAGGTTAATAAAGCGTGTTGAAACCTTCATAAGGAATAGTTTGATATTCTCTTTTTGGCTTTTAATGAGACGAGAAGATCAAGAGCAATGGCCATGAGGTGTTTATCTTATGTTTTATGGAACTAAAATCTAAATCTCCATACGACTACTTCTAAAGCTCATAAAGGAATTATATCTGCTTTATATCTAGAGAGTAAACATTCACAAAAACCTGGATTAACTGCGCTCCTCAACCAATAAATAGTTTGGAATATAACCTACATATTGATGTTTTTAAAATCCTATTTGTGTTGCGTTTTCGAGGTAACGGTTGGACGGAGCCAGATTATCCGTTTCCAGTCTCATCCAACAACAATAACCAACAGAGACTTGTGGATTGGCTCTGACGTCATCGGAATCGGCGCGTACGCATTAATAATCCACCCATCACCCGAATTAATTATTTTCTTAGATTTAGAGACCGGCACACATGTGGACATTTCATTTCATTTGATGTATAATTGTTTTCTACTTTCATGATTAGAGAGGCTGCTCTCAGGAATTGTCGACGTTTCCGTCGCAGCAAATAACATGAAACATAGCAAGAAAAATTAATATGTAATCAATGAAGTTACGCAGCTGTCCCTCGTACTGGACAGCGTTTCACATATGCCCGACAGCAACTCTAATCTGCTGGGTTCACATTTTGGAGAATGTAATTGTTATTTTTTTCTCATTAATGATGTATTATTTCACATCCATCATCAATAAGCCACACCCGCCATAAAAAACTATGTTAATGCAGCAGATCTTGCAACTTTGAGAACTTTCATTTTCCCCACACAAGATGCATCTTTTAACACTCTAGATCCATATGAGTTCTTTTTCCCTGGTCTTGGTGTTGTTGACCGTGTCCCAGTGTTCAGCTCACTCTTCATCATCACCTGCCTCTTCCTCAGTTGGTGAGCATTCCTCTCAGCCCCTTAAAGCCGCAGGGCTCCTCTCGTTGCCTCCGTGTCTCTGAGCCGTCAGTTGAAATGGTAGAAATCTGTTCCTTCCTTCAGCAGCAAGGAGTTGAGGTTCTCCTCCAGAACGCCTTCTGTCATGTCCTACAGATGAAACAACAACAACAACAACAAAAACAACATGAGAGGAACAAAAGGAACAGAACACTGGGTGGAAGGTCAATCCACACATAACAGCATATTTGGAAGCATTATTGTTTGGTCTTCCACACTTCCATTATCTTTATCTTTTTAATTAAAGTCTTGTTGTTTTCAGTGTTTTTAACTAACTCAAGTTAAAGGTTATCTGCAAACTTTAGAGAATCAGACTCACCAACAACACAGTTGGTGTAACCGTGGAAACATTTTACAAGGCTTAAATTATTTGAATATTTGTCGATTAAAGTTATTTGACAACTTGGCATAAACAAACTGGTGTGATTCAGTCCAGGTGTTGGTGTTAATGTGTGTGTGTGTGTGTGTGTGTGTGTGTGTGTGTGTGTGTCACAGAGAATGGGAGAGGGAGAATGATTGAGTCCAGGTCTCCTTGTCCTCTGACAATAATTACTTCTCCCAATTCCCATAATTGAGCAATTAGTAGCCCCCGTAGGTGGGGTCAGTCTAGATTTGACGTCTGAATCTGGCTAGGAGGTGATAAATAGGCAATTAGTGATTTGGCTGCCAGAACAGCAGGATGTGTGTGTGTGTGTGTGTGTGAGTGAGTGATTGAAATTTAATTTAAAGAATTTGTTTAAAGAATAAAAGGAGAAAGTCATTATCTTGGGAAAAGACTAAGCAACAACAATGAGTATGAGCTGTTCACAAAGTATAAACAGTGGAAAAAACATCAGATGTTTGTATGAACGTCATGTGATCAAAGATCAGGGTGCTGACGCTACCCGTTTCCTGACTGCCCCCTCTGTGTGCGTGTGTGTGTGTGTGTGTGTGTGTGTGTGTGTGTTATGTCCTGTGCTGGGCACACGCCCTTGATCATTATGTTGTTAAGTTAGATTACAAGACTTGTGGGACAGGGGGTCAGAAACACCAAACACACAACACAAAGTCTTCTGCTCACCAGTTTAACACACACGATGAAGGGCGCGGCGGCGTCTTTGTAGTGCAGAACGGGGATTTTGGGCTTCGGCCTTTGCTGGACAATATTAAGAGAAATAAATCATTGTTGAAATCTAACTGGATGGCCAATAATTTGCACTCATATCTTGGCGGGCGTCACATTAAATCACAATAAACTGGTCGTATTTGGTGTCCCAGTGGCTGGCCTCACCTTGGAGTCCTCATATGTGTAAAAGCCTTTCTGGATCTTGTTGTCGTCGACGTCACAGAAAGCTTTCACCTGAAAAATGCAGCATAAAGCGGTGAAAGCCGGCACACACTCACGTCCCACACAGTGGCGGTTCGTCCATAGGGGGCGCTAGGGCGCCGCCCCTCTTAAAATTTGTAGATGGGAAAAAAAAAAAAAAAAAAAAAAAAAACATCCTGTCAAAAAACATTATATGCCAAATCATTTAAATAGTAAATATACCGTGTTGACGCGCTAAATGTGTGTGGGAGACCGTCAGCCTGTCAACAACCACTTAAGTTAATGTGAAAAAATATAATATATCGCCATTATCACGGAGAGAAGCCCCTCCCCTTTTCCGAGGCGATCTAACGTGTGTGTACGGCATCGAGAAAATATTTCAGTCGTTTCGGCAAGGACCGGCTTCACATTGGCGGATGAAACGTGAATCTTGTGTCGCAAAAATGTGCGCTCTGGCCAATGACATCGTTTTATTATTTCACGTGATTGGACTATTCGGCAGATCAGAGACCGGTATCGTTCCCTCAGCCCAGAGAGCTCCACGGAGCTACGCGAGCAGGTAGCTAACGGAGCTGTCAGCTGGAGGCTCAGTCAGTAATGCGCTGTTTAGTTTCCCCTGTCTGTTGTTCCAAAGGTACTGAAACTCTCTGGACTACAACGGGGGGAGGGATCTAAAGAGCTGCAGACAAGTGTAAAGCACGAATCTTGCCGCAGTTATCTAGCTACGAGCATGGAGCTAACTCGCTAACAGCCTGAAGCTAACCCTGTTTACAGTCAGCAGAAGGAGACCGAACTGGCATCGAAACACAACGAAGTTCTGAAAAACAGACACATTCCCTCAAGAATAATGGAAACAGGCTGGTTACAGACATGATTGACTTTAACCAGAGAGTAAAGTGACCACTTTAACCCTTGTGTTGCCTTAGGGTCATTTTGACCCGAATCAATATTACACCCTCCCCCCGCCTTTGGGTCATTTTGACCCGATTCAATGTTTCACCCTCCTGTTACCTTTATATTTACTAACATATTTTACCCTTTGGGTTCAATTTGACGCCAGCAATTGAAACCTCCAGAAAATTATTAGAATTAATATTGTTTTCCAAGTTTAAGTGTGAGGCACTTTATGTTTGTTTGTTGACTACCGAAAGAACACCGACATTAAACATTGAATGGGGTCAAATTAATCCTAAGGCGGGGGGAGGGTGTAATATTGATTCGGGTCAAAATGACCCTAAGGCAACACAAGGGTTAAAGAGAGGAGGCTACTTTTCTTTACAGTAGTGGGTCTGCTCTGTCACCCAATGTAACATGTGCTGCATCTCTTTCTGACTCTATTCTGCTCTGAACCTCTTTTATTTTGCAAACCTCTGAAACCCAACCCAATGTTCCTTAAAGCTGCTCTGAACCTCTCATGCCCAAAGTTATAGTGTGTTGATAGTTGTTATTGGACAGTGTTGAGCACGGTGTGTTCTTGAAATAAAGCTTTGTTTTTTACAATATTCTACTCAAAACCTCTTTTCTTCTCATTGTTGAGTGATATTTAAACTGCGCCCCCCCCCCAAAAAAATTCACCAGCCGCCACTAGTCCCACACCAAGACTTTCCCCACCAATTCTGTGTGTTTCACATCTGACTGCACAGCTGGAGGTGGCATACCTTCTCCTGATTGGTCGAGCTCAGGCTTCGGTACAGCTTCCGGCCCTGCTTCCCGGCGTTCCATATGGTGAAGCTCTCCCATTGGCTGAGAACTCGCTCCTGCAAGAAGTCCACTCGCAGCTTCCAAATGGTTTCCCTGGAAACGGAGGATCAGAGGATGGACACAGAAGAAGGTAGCTTAACAAAAATAGAAAAAATTGTAAATATTGTTTGCATAATTCTTTTTGTAAAACGCTTTTTTTCCCTTCATACATTGCTTTTAAAATACTTTTAAAATAAATTTTCCAAAAAGCATTTGCAAAATTAAATAGAAATGACGACTGAATCTCGACACAGTCAGATTTTTTCAAGTAGATGGTCAAATTGTGCCTGTTTTAAATTAGTTAGTTTTCCTGTTGCCTGCACTTTGAATGATATCCACAGCTGTACACCGCACACACACACACACACACACACACACACACACACACACACACACACACACACACACACACACACACACACACACACACACACACACACACACACACACACACACACACACACACAGACAGAGATGTTGAGTGATTGTATGGACACATTCACAGGAGGCTCTCCGCTCTCATCTTCCGCCTTACTGGGACCAGTGGGCCTCATATGCCAAACAAACCCACCACCGTGGTGGAGCGCGGGTGGTCTCCGGTCTACTTTTCTCGACATTTTCTTCTGGGCTTTGATTCTAAGACATGGCAGGAACGTGGCAGAGATTGACTATAAACTGTATCTGTAGACACATGCTGAAGCCTTCATCCCCCTAACACCCTGCAGATCAAAAGGCTAACACACTTCCATGCACTTTGGTACACACGCTCACATTTATAAACACAGCCTGTGTCGAGAAGCCTCTCCTCTCAGTTACTGTTTGGCATCGTAAAAACTTTTTTAAAACCCACTTCTCACCTTACCTTACTTACTCTACAATTACACAATGTGTGTGTGTGTGAGGGAGGGAGAGAGCAAGAAGATGATGGTTTTATTTGGCTGAAGAGAGGAAGTAGGTCGGCTTTGGATGGGAAGGAGTGTCAAGAAGTGGGGGAGAGTGGAAAGTAGGCAGGGCGAGCTTGAAATAGGCGTCCGAAAATAGAGCGATGATAGATGAAGACGGAGAGGAGGACGATCGGTTAAGGAGTGCGTCAACACGGGCAGATATACGAGCGGCGGACAGACGCAGGGGAGAAAGGAAGGAAGGAAGGATGGGATGAAAGGAAGGGAGGTGTGGGGGGGGGAGCCAGGAAGGACCTTCTCCTTTGGCGTGCTTTAACATTTGAGGCCCTCGTACGCACCTGCAGACACCACATGACCTCGCTGAAGGCAGGCGTGTCAGACCCTTCAGACACACACACACACACACAGGCTTGTTTTCATGACTTTTGGGGACACTACATAGGCACAGTCTCACACACACACGATTCACAACAAGATCCGATTCCCACGGCGTCCGAGAGATACTGAGCATTCCACAGAGGGATGTAAAGAGGTTGAAAACCCAGATGCATACGCTGGGAAAGTGTCTGGAATTCCACATCCAACATATCTTGAGAATATAAAAACATGCGTCTGTGGGCAGGCATGCGCATATTTGTGTGTGAGAGTATCGAGCCTTCAGAAAATCTAGGATGCCAGCAGGCAGCTGTGAGAATGCAGAGGATCAACACTGTGTCCGAGTGTGTGTGTGTGTGTGTAGCAGGGGAAGGTGTGTGTGTTGTGAGACTGACTCAGTAACAGAGTGCGTGGTGGCTTTCTCATGGTAACGGTACACCAGCAGGCTCTGATCGACCCTGGCCACGCCCCCTCCCCGACGAAGACTCTGGTAGAAGAAGAGCAAGTCCTCTGGGACTCCCTAGGGAGGAGGAGGTAGAGTGTGAGATACAGGTTGACGAGGACCTTTTATAGCTGTGACACATTTAAATTCACTGAATATGTGCAAATGGAGCTCAGGGGAGTTCCGGTGGAACATTCTTCGGTTCAACATGTTGACGCAGTGGCCGGGTCCGTTGAGGGAAGGACAGAATACGGATTCAGGAAGTGCTTTGGGAGTCGTCTGGGCGTGTATATACTCTCACCTTGCCTCCCTCGTCGAACGGTCCAACCGTCAGGTACCAGTTCCTCGAGCAGAACCATGTCGGCATGACGACTGTGGGCCCGTGAGACGTGTACACCTGAGACGAGAGAACAGTTCAGAGTGTGAACACGGAACATTTGGATAAACACAATCCAGGAATTACAATATATCAGTCATATAATACTGAGTAGTGTCCATGGGGGTCACGTCTCGCTCTATTTTAAGCAGATCACTACTAATGAGCCGTTTGGGACGTTTCTGGGTGTCAGAAAAGAGCCTTTGACCCCCATGTGGGGGGGTGGCCCCCAGGGGCAGGGTGTGCACCCTTAGGGGAGGTATCTGATGACCAACAGGTTGTTACAACGCTGTTTGTTGTTATGTGCACACACACACACACACACACACACACACACTGGGTAGTCAGCAGCCTGATCTTTGATCACATGACGTTCATACAGACATCTGATGTTTTGACGCTGTTCAGTTTCATACATTTTGTACAGCTCATATTTATTGCTGTTGTTGTCTTTTTCTAAGATAATGACATTCAGATGAATTCATTAAAAAACAATCTGCCAATGCAGGGTTGTACAAGTGGGCATAAGATTAATAAGAAGCTTTGAGTAAATTAAAAATAATAAGAGTGGTAGTCATAAAAATGATCTGATGTTGGATAAACGTCAAAGTGTGATTCTACAGGACTCGTTGATGGTACTGAGGAACAGAAAATATGACATGCAACTCTCCAAAATGAGTTTATAGAAGTGAGACTAAAAGGGAACGACAGAAGGACGAGTACACCGTAGTCCTGACTCGTCACATTCCCCCACTCAGCCAGAGATGTCACGCATTTCGAGAAATACCGAAACACAGACACCCTTACACACAAACACCCACACGCACGCACGCACACACGCACGCACGCACGCACGCACGCACACACACACGCACACACGCACACACACACACACACACACACACACACACACACACACACACACACACACACACACACACACACACACACACACACACACACACACACACACACACACGCACACACTCCTCCATTATGTCTCTGTGAAAATGGGAATTTCCAATACTGCTGTAGTGCCGTCATCAGGACTAATTCTAGGAGCCATTCCTTTTATTTAATATACATATTATAAATCATTATACATGTTATTATAAATAATAATATATGTTATAAATCACCTTCCAATTTTTTTGGTCATTGATGATGTGTGCTGTAAAGTAAAGCTATAGGCTCAACTGAAAAACACTCACACTGAATAAATGTAATATGAATTAAAATGAGCGTCCACTTTTTAACAAGTGCACCATTAATGAACTTTATTTTATTCAATAAATCATTCGCTGATGTTTTTTTAAATAGCTTTAAGTCATTCATAAGGACAACATTTGGGATAACGGGAACATTTCCTTTGATCAATTGCAAATCATTGTAGAATACTGTATTGTAGTGTTCGTTCTCTCTCTCTCTCTCTCTCTCTCTCTCTCTCTCTCTCTCTCTCTCTCTCTCTCTCTCTCTCTCTCTCTCTCTCTCTCTCTCTCTCTCTCTCTCTCTCTCTCTCTCTCTCTCTCTCTCTCTCTCTCTCTCAGCTGGTGGAAACTTCCCATTTGGCTTCTCAGTCAAACAGAGAAACTTCTAATCCCGCAAACAAAATAGTTCAAAGTGCAGCCGCATGTGGTCTCCCACAGAAGTGTGTGCTTCCTGGAGTGTGCAGAGGAAGGACACACACACTTCCATCCTCTCGCAAATGATCTCTGACTAATGACTTTGTTTGTCTTTAACACTCTAGGAACACATGACAGCACCTTCTTTTATTTCTCTTTCTACCACCAACTCATTCAATCCACCGCGGCCGTCTTCTCCCTTTCTTCTACTCGTGTGTGTTTTGTGTTTTTGTGGTGTTGTTGCGTTTTGAATCGGTGGGTCATTTGAGGCTGAGTAGTTTCCTCCTTCAACTATACCACTGTGCTTCACGTGCTGTGTGTCTCTTTGTGTGTGCTGTGTGTGTGTGTGTGTGTGTGTGTGTGTGACTGTTCTTGGTTGAAGTTAAACGCTGCACAACTGAAATCCATTGCAGATGAAGAACATTGTGAAAAACATCTGGATTCAGCCAGTGAAGCAGCTGGACAGAATCTAGTGTGTGTGTGTGTGTGTGGGTGTAGATCCACCTATGAGTACATCTTCTCTCCCTTCTGTTGTAATATTGCGACATTTTGCAGATGTAAGCTGGAGCCAAAAGAATGAATAAGAATGAGTTCTAGGAAATCATGGGACCGAGAGAGAGAGAGAGAGAGAGTTGGTGTGGATGTGAGAAGTCAGAGTGGAAGGTTTGAACCATATCTAATGTCCTGCAGATGAACACTCTGGGTTCACCTCTGGATCACGTTAAAGGAGCCCCGCCCCGAGTAAATCTCTGGTTTACCTCATTTAGATTATATTCCTTTACCCAGAAACTGGAAGTAAAGGCGGATAAAGCGAAGACATAAAATGGGAAGGGAAACGAGCCGCCTGCAGAATCAATGTATGATCTCATTCTCATGCTCCATGAAACCTAATATCGCATAAATATCCAGGAATGCCTGCTAAGGAGTTATGCAGACGGTGTGTGTCTGTGTTTTACCCGTCTTGTGGGGACACACATTAGATCACACAGTCACGTTGTGGGGATTTGCTTCTTCTCGGGGACCAAATGCACGTCCCCATAACTTATACTATTACATCTGAGGGTAAAGACTTGGTTTAAGGATGGAATGAGGTTCAGGATGGAGCTGTTAGCGGTCATGGTTAGGGTAATGGATGTCCAGGTTTTCTTGTATCCATGGTTACAGTGTGTTTTGTTCAGACAGAAATACTAAACTTCCATCTCTATGTAAATAGAAATGCTGCTAGTGGTGTCACACATATATATCACCTATCAGATAGTGATTAACTAGACGATAAAGATGTTACTAAATAATAGAGCGATTATAGAGTCATACATTTTCGCTGTGGATTGGAAGAGGA
The DNA here is from genome assembly GCF_029220125.1 of Pseudoliparis swirei. NCBI lineage: Eukaryota > Metazoa > Chordata > Actinopteri > Perciformes > Liparidae > Pseudoliparis > Pseudoliparis swirei. Next base: position 22,447,822 of record NC_079411.1, read on the forward strand.
CACTTGGATTCTGACTCATCACAACAACTTCCCATATTTATTCATTTCAACATCTGAACCAGAAGGAAACTCCTCCCTTTTCTGTTTGTTTTTTAAATCCCGGATTATGAAATCAAATGCGGGCGAGTGGGCAAAGTAACGGCGGACGTTTACATTTTGGAGATGGATTTGTTTACAGGAACTTTGACACACTGATGCAATTTAAAAATATGTTGCATATCAAAACGTGGGTTTCAGGAGCCGTTAAAACAGAAAACAAGCTTGTGGTTCTTTGGCCTGAGAGATAAACGTTTCCACTGGCAACAGTTTCCACGACGGACGTCTCTCAGCACACAGCTGGCAGCGTGACCCGCTTCCTCTGGTAGGACCGGGATGGACGGGGGGGGGGGGGGGTCACGAGTGATGCTGCGTCCTCCGCCCAATGCCACTGTCACATTTCCGTGGAAACTGCGGACGGCAGGTACGCATCCTGTTCCTGTGTGACCTGGGGGCTGCCTGCCGAATGACCTCATACATACACCCAAACACACACACACACACATGCGGTTACGAGCGTGGCGGGTATTTACCTGCGTGAGGAGCTGATCCTGAGTGATGGTGTTGATCCAGCGAGTGTAGCGCTCCGTCGATCCCTCCGGAACCCTCTGAACTTTACAGCCAATCAGCTGTCAGGAAAACACACAAACGCCATGTGAGCGTGAAGAATATTTTTCTTTCGGGAAACATTGAAAACATTGGCTGAGCTTTTGGAAACACACTGCAATAGTCGTCAGTAGTCGGTAAGTATTCATGTTTTTATAGTTTAGTGTTAAGCTGGAATAGATCTTCAGACTAAAAGGTACATTTATGAATAAATACTCTCACAACTACAAAGTCAAATCTATGTTAGAATCTTTTACTTAAACTCTTTGTAAAAAAAAAGTCTGTTGATGATGTCATATTAAATTACTCAATTAATGTATTAGTTGATTGACAGAAAATGTATTTGCAACTACCAGTTGTACCCTTTTTCATACGTACAGGCCACATCTCAGAGGAGAGCGAGGAGAAGTTAAGAGGCGCTAAAGAAGGAGGAGCTTATACAAAACTGAATAACATGCCAGAGGACCATATTTATATCCAGAACCGTAAAATATTACAGCCATAACAAAAAAGAGGCATGCTGTTTGAACAGGGCGGCAAGCCCACTGTCTCCATGCTGTCCCCCTCACTTCCCTCTCAAACTTGACCTTTGACCTCTGACCTGGCAGGCCACAGAAAGCAGCAACACCGGATACTCACACTGTTCTGCATTCCAACGGCATGGAAGCGAGCGCAGAAACACGCTCACACACACAACCGTGCATATCTTTTGGGGAGGGGTTGGTCAGAGTGAGAGAGAGAGAGAGAGAGAGAGTGAGAGAGGGGGAAGGGGTGTGAAAGAAGTGAGGAGAAAAGGAGGGGAGGAGGGGTGAAGGAGGAAAGGAAGTTAGTAAGCAAATACTTGAGAACTTACAGTGTCTGGGTGGAGGGAAGACGCTTCGTACTGCAGGCGAACTCTCTGGGGCAACATGACGTCATCCTGGAGAACGACACGTATCAAGTCACACACATACCGCACATTCATTTTAGTTCGCATTTTAAGTACACAGCAGGTTACAATAAGTGCAATACGTTACTTATGTGATGTCTCTCTGAACACCTTTGTGGTGTTTTTGTATAAGAGTGTGCTCTACAAACACACTTCAACAAATACGTCAAAAAAGGGTTTGTATCAGAATAAGAATCAGCATTATTGGCCAGGTATTTATGACTATTTTTGCTGTAGTTGTACATTTAGCTATCATGTACACAAATTGCAAAAAATGGGCGAAGTTTGCTGGTTGTTATTGAGTCTGTTATTCTTTCAGTAGAAAAGAGTCTTTGATCAACTTTATATAACTCAAGCGGTTATATTTAAAAAAAATCTGAACAGAGATCACAGATGTAGATGTTGTGGTTGACAAAGCACTGTTTCTAAGACAATAGATGCCACTCTATGAACATAAACACGTAAAACACACATACATCAAACACTGCGCTCAGCTCATTAGTCATGAGTTCTGACAGGTCCGTCAAGAAGTTGCTGAGACACACACACACACACACACACACATGCACACACACACTTACCGCATCCTGAAAGCACAAATATTGTCCACAGCTCTGAGTTATTGCCTTATTCTTTGCATATCCCACTGAAAAACAGAAGAAGTAGGTTTATGTTCATGTTACTTGTTGCTTTTTATACGTTTCTGTAAACAACTTTTATGTTTCCACGTGTAAGTCATTATTATGTTCAACACTTAAACATAACAACATGTCAAACGTGAGACCAAACCATCATATGAATGAAACAGTGAATGTTATTCCTTCCTCGTTAATCAGAGAAATATAAAAAAAACTCTAAACTCGTCCTGTTTTGTCATCCTCTAGGAGTTATGTCTATGTATTGTCTTTTGTCTTAAAATAAATAAAATAAATAAAATAAAATAAATAAAATAAATAAAATAAATAAAATAAATAAAATAAATAAAATAAATAAAATAAATAAATAAAATAAATAAAATGTTACAAGCACATTTCTGGTAGAAACACGGTTTAAAGTGGTTCTTTTTATTTAGATTTTTTATTCTTTCAATTCCTGTGTTAGTCGACTAAGAATTTTCTTTGTCTGACAGCCCTATCACATATCTTACTCATTTTTCTCAGCCACTCCCTGAGTTAATAGTCTTTTTGACAATATATTTTTAAGACAAGGTCCAATTTCTTGAGCTCTTGACCTACTTTAACTGCCTTCACAGCATCACACCGAGAACCCCAGAAACAGACAATGTCAGCTGTCTGTAAACACCCGACCAAAACTGTAAAGCATCCAGTGGGAAGATGTCAGAGTCTGGGGATTTATGAGCTACGAACACGAGATACGTTTAAAAGCTCTAGAAAAAGCTAGTAGGTGTACTTTTAAAGTAGAATGAATTAGAAAACAAATGGGAATGTTTCAAAGTTTCACATCTCATTCATCTCTCTGTCTTCTATAGAAAATTGATTTGTGAGGTCAAAGTTTGACAAGATAATCAACCTCCAAGTCTACTGACCTCCTCTGGGTTGGGCCGAGTTGTGGCCGGAGATCACCACGGAGATGCCCCTCGCCTCCAGTCGCTCCCTCCAACCCTCCACCACTTTCCTGGAGTCATCCTAAAGAACACACACACACACACACACACACACACACACACACACACACACACACACACACACACACACACACACACACACACACACACACACACACACACACACACACACACACACACACACACACACACACACACACACACACACACACACACACACACACACACACACAGACACAGACTGAACTTCAACTGACTTCTCATTATTTTTTAGACAAATTACACATGTGCCTGTAAATATGCAAACATAAAAACACACTTACAGTGCTTGCATCGTCAAAGACGGAGAGCTCCATGGTTCCCGAGAAGTCTTGGTGTAAGATGGCCTGCAGGCCTTCATCCAGCCAAGTGGAGGCGTTGTACATCGGCATGGCAACACTCTGAGCACAGAAAACACAGACAGATTGGACGGTCAGTTCAACTAACTATTGCATGATCAAGCAACCGTGGATACCACAGAAAGGATAACACACACTCAGCCAACTCACAGGGCTCAGCAGCAGTGATTAGGGATACATTTTTGAGTGTTTACATTATGGTGCAAATTATCAAGATAATTCAATCAATAGCTTAAAATGTCAATATTGACACCTAAAATGGCCAAATTCCTCAAGCTGGCACATCCTGCGGTTCATCCTGCTTTATCTCGGGAACGTTACATGCATGTTCGTTGTGTCAGGGAGGCGTCAGTCTGTCACCCACCACGTCCACCGCTCCCCTCTCCCCCTCCTGACTTCCGGTCGCTGCTTCTGCTTCATTTTCTGCGTCGCGGAGCCGCTTCGATGGGCTCATGTCAGCCTCCAGTTCGTAACTCATCTGGGCAACGACAGCGCGTTAGCTGACACGTGACCCCGGTTGATTAAAGACGGGATGTAACGTGTCAACACACCAGCAGTGGCCCACGTGGGCTCCGCGTTTATAACAATGTCAGAACAAAATTGATGTTTGAATTGTTCTCGGTGTAAAATGTATTCAGGTCAACAAATGTCATCCCTTGAAAGGTATGTTGTTCGTTTTTAGTGAAATGTTCAGCTAAACGCGTCGTCCGAAGTAGCAGCGCGCGCGGGCAACGGCGCCACAACTTCCGCAAACATTGAATACTAGACGCTCATTGGCTCGCGCAAATCACGGACAGGCGCTGGATTGGCTGTAACTCACTGTCAATCATCAGGAACGGTGGCGTTCCTCACGGTGTTAAACAGCTTTTATTTCTGCTTTGGTGGATTTCTATGTGGAAAGTAAAACAAATGTCTTGAACTTTTTTCTCCAAAGAAAATATAAAATGTTAAATAAAGTAAATTTAAAACAAATTGTGAAATGTCAAGTATAATTAATTCATAATGAATGTCCAATCAGGATTTATTGTTTTAAATATATATTGTCTATTTTATCAGAAATTACGCGAACGTCTCCCTGGCACTTTATGCGTTCTTTATGTGTCATATCGTTAGTCAATAATCAATTATGAGTCATTCTTGGGAAACGGTCCATTTACTGCACATTTTCCACAGCTTATATGGCCTTCATTAGCGGGTGGAGTTCTCTCGGTCCTCATGGAGATTGTTCAGTTGTTGAGACCCAATAAAGGCATTTCTTTCACATAAACAGGTGGTCATACATGACAACTGTTATTTTAAAGATTAGTAATGAACCTTCAGGCTTATTTATACATTTCTATTTGTTGAATATATTTAATTGATAAATAAATCTGCCCTTTTACAATAAGAAAATATCAGAATGAAATGTATTTAGGGAAATAAAGACACATGGTTTTTATGAAACACATGTTAAAATAAACTACCATTTATAAAACACAGAAGGGCAACTGTTAATTGATATTATTGATGATATGTGAAGTGTTCTCTTTTTCTGTTTTTGCAAGTTCTGTTTGGTCAGACTAATTCTCTAGCTTTCCTGTAGTGAAAAATAGGATGGGCTGAAATATTGTTTTTGACCATTGTTTTCATATTCTCTCAGAAAGGTAAGTACAGAGAGAGAGAGAGAGAGATACCTAGTGTGTGTGTGTGTGTGTGTGTTTCCATCTAATAGCAGGGAGCAGGTTTAGTGCAGTGTTTATGTTGTACAGTACGCGAGTCATTCTGAGTGACTAAGACACGTTCAAATAAACAATAACTAGCTACGGGTACAACAAAATGAACATGAAATGAAACAACATCAGTACTGGACTATAAAACATCCAAACTCTGTTACCAATCAGATCTTTAGCATTTCCAAACAGAGACGACCCCCTATTATTGTCATATTAACCCTCTTTTTAAAAACTTTCTTTTTTCACGTGTCCTGATAAAACAATTCATGCAATAAAAAGCCTGGAGGAACATATGCTGATTAACGTCAATGTTATTGTTTTAATGAAGTCTTGAATTGTATTCCATACAGACACACAGTCCTTCTTAATCATGGCACCATTCAGACATGATGTAAGAATGTAGATATCTCACTCTATAATAATGGTTCCCACATTGCAGCATCTAAATCAGACCAAGCTTAATTTATCACTCTGAATGCTTCTTTAAATTGGATGAACGCCTCACTCGGGGCCATGAACAACAGCTCCAGGGTGGAAACAGACCACGGCCAAGATCAGGAATGTTTCTCTCCTGCTTGAGTGCATGATGAATGGGATCATGAGAAAATGTGGCCTGGCTGTATGCAACAGCACACATTGTTGTATTACTTTCTTTCAAAGCTCGGACTAATCGAGATTGATTGTTAAAGACCGCTATGCACAATTAGCTATAAGGCAATGATATTACCCAGATGTTGCACCCTTAGAGGTTGGGTTGAGGTTGTAACTCCCTCTGTTCTGCCTGAGGATGTTAAGTTTGCCCAGGTTCTTGCACTGCAGGTCCACAGGGCCTTATATTGTTTAGCAACCGAAATGATTCCGCACTCAGTCTCACAATCATTCTCAGTCGTTCAACCCCTTCCCCCACAAAATCAACACCACATGGCGGCGTTGCAAATCAAATCTACACGTGAGTTTGGTTATTGTATCTGGAGGTCGAGACAGCAGCTGTTTAGATCGGTGTTCAGACTGCACTTACTTTTGTTTGGATAGAAATGCCAGACATTAAAGAGAAGGGAAGTGTGTGAGTGTGTCAGGGGGTATCGGCATGATTGGATTTCATTCATTCATTTAGTCTCGCTTTGGGAATGGTGGGTAATTGACCTTTTGAAAGAATTGGAGGTTGATTTACTGTATCTAGTGCAGCATCACATGCAGACACACACATCCGCACACACACACACACATAGCATGTTGACATGGTCCATTATAAATCAATTCAATGGAAATGTTTACCAGCAGCAGGCTCCAAGGATGGCCTTATCAGTCCGTCTTTCATTCCAGTTCTTTGACTCACACAGGAAAACTCTGCACGCAACTGGCAGTACTAAATTGATGACAGCGTGTCTGGAAAAATGTAGAAGACCATTTTCCATGGCCCCATGGGTCTGAGAGTGATGTGATGACTCAATAAATCTCCTTAGAGCACTGTGAGGTAATTCACTTTTTTTATTTTACTTTCACAAGAGGCGTCTCTTTGATTATCTGCAGAAGCGATGGTGTGAAAATATTATTTCTTTCCCGCGAGAGAAAGATTTTGACAGTGTTCCCTTTCTTTTGAGAATGTTAGGTGTAGCCCTCAGTGAAAGCAGCTGCTGTCATGCTGGCTGAATAAAAACACACGTAAACATTGCAGAATATCGACAGTTACAGTGCAACACCTCACCAGTAATGGCTGTGGTACAGCTGTTGTTTACAGCACTACTTTTGGGAGCTGGCTGCTGCTTTGATTTACTAACAGTCACGTAATTATATCCATTTTGTATCCCGGTTGTAAAATACTCACTGAGAAAAAGTCCAGGGAATAAAAAACAGTAATACACTGGGTAAATACTTCCATCTAGTGGTCAATTATCAATTCCATCTACTTGGACACCAACAATACAACGTCAACTACAACTCTCCTGCTGATGTTAATGTGACGCTTTCTTGATGAATGGTGGTTTAATATCAATTTAAATGTATTCAACCTTTAATCTTGTTTTTAGTGTGTGGACAAGAAAGAAAGATGCCCTTTTATTCACAGTCTCACAGACAGGTTGAGTTTGGGTGCCTTTACGTCCGACAAGAACATTTAACTAATAGTGTAAGAATTGTCAACGTGACAACGTGAACGCGGTGTCGTGATACACGAACACATAATTATCATCTGAAGCTCCAGCTCCCGTCGGCGTCACAGTGTTTTGTATAGTTGTAGCTTATTGTTTAGCTGTCCTGCCCACACACGTGTTGTTTCGGCTCTCGGAGTGTCGTTTTCAGTCAAGGCGGACAGCGAGCTTAAGCAAGAAGCTGTAAAACCCCACTGTACGCGAACGTCACATGCTCAGCACCAAACAGCAGAGCGACGTAGCGGCTAGCTGGCGAACAAGTAGCATCACAAGTAACAGTTTATTAAGGCTATCAAGCTAGGCAACGTGTTGTTGTTGAAGAAGAAGAAGAAGAATTAGAATTAGAAGAAGAAGAATTAGAAGAAGAAGAATAATTTAGTTCATACACCAAATATACATCTTTATTCATATGAATGCACTGATCTTAATGTATATATTACACTTTCTGATAATTGTATTGTTGTATATTTGTATCTTTACTACAAATCTTGGCCTTAAGCGAGTTTGCTGAGCAGCAGCCAGTGTGGCCAATATCATAATAACAATGATATAATGCTCAGTGATAAAACAGCACAAACAGTCAATAATAATCAATAATTCATCAATAAATCATATGAAGACTTTATAAATTATAATTTAAACACCATTCATTTATTGGCATAATACTTTATGGGTATCATTCTGTTAAATACATATGTACTACGCCTGCGTGTATCTATGAGCAGGCATTTCACATTCAGGTTCAGTGATGACCAAACATCTCGGAGTCGGATTCTCTTGTCCCTCACACAGAAGTGAACACGGAGCAGAGGAAAGGAGCTACTTCTAACCAATACATCAGTTCATCATCTGTAATCATTTGTATCTTATCTATTTTCATTAATCCTTAATCTGTTCACGTCGCCCCTCACTTTTATGCTCATATCTGCCCCGTTTTATCTGTGGACGAACGCCTCTCCATTCACTAAGGTGGAATTTCACTGAAGGAGGGACGGAGCAGTCTCCCTGAGGTCCTCCAATATGAACCAGCCGGGAAAATGCATTGTGGGTCAGCTGTAGAGACAGGCACGCGGGTCAGATACAATCAGTGAGCGGCTCAGGTCCAGATTGAGACAGTAGGGTGTAGTTTAGTCCAGTTTGAAACCAACTGGATCCATTTGGGGCTACGACCACAAAGTAAATATAGGACAAGATACTCGCTCGGTCACAAGGTAATGCAAAATAGATATCGTTGTGTATATGTAGGGAGGGATACGTGAGTCTGTTAGGTCTTGAATCTAACAGTAACACACGTCCAGGCTTTCTCTGAAGATACTATTGGACTCATTAGGAAAAAAATAGAGGATTTATTTGAAGGACTAGTCTCTAGTGCTCAGCAGAATAGAATAGTTTGGAGTCTCGGGGTCGGGATGCATTCATGCTTTCGTCGGTGATGCAGCAGCGGTTCGGATCCTTGTGACTCTTAGTGCACAATCAAATGAAGTGGCTTCATCACGGTCTTCTAAAGGAACAGGTCTGGCTCTGTGGTCAGAGGGTGCTCAGGGGGTCGTCACTGTTGATAGGGAAAGGCATAAAAGGGGCGGTTGAGATACATACACCCTGCTAGTTTGATGGTGTGTGCATGTTTGAGTCTCTGCACCTTTAAGTATGCCTGAGTCTGCCTGTGTGTGTGTGTATTTGTGTGTGTGTTAGCTTTTCTTCAAGAGTTCAGGGTATTTAGCAGCTGGTGTGGCTTTAGACAGACACAAATACATCCAGTCCGAGTTTTGACGGCTTCGAGTGTGCACAATGACACCAGACCAGGATCCAGTTCAGGCTCATTTAAAATAGTCTTGTTGTAGTCGGCATAGATTAATCCCCCCCCCCAAAAAGAATCCATTCTGTCGTCTCGCTCTGCCGGCCCATGAACGATGCAGGCGGTCCTAGAGGAAGGGGTTGTGGCTGTGTGTCTGCGACTGGGAGCGCTGCGCCGGGCGAGGAGAGAGGGGGAGCAGGGGCTGCGGGAGGTTGGAGGGAAGGTCCAGGAGTCCGGCGGGAGGTTGTGTGAAAGAGGAGGGGAGGCTGGGAGCATGACGGGCCAGAGGGAGAGGCAGCGACGGGCTGTAAGAGAGCATGTGGGGGGGCATCGGGGATGTAGAGGACGGTCGCATCTGGTTGAGGGTGAGCCGAGGCTGGTCGCAGCGGAAGGGGTTGGTGGGAGACGGAGCGCTCAGACCTGAAGGGCAGAAGAACCGAGTGAGTGGAAACTTTGTAAATCACGTCACGACAACGCGCCCGTGAGAAACAGAGCTGCTTGTTACCTGAGAGGAAGGGGTTGTTGTGCATCTTGCTGTGGGGGTTGGAGCTTATCAGAGCGTCTAGATTGACCAACGAGGCCCCCGTCGGTCCCAGGAAGGCCTCTGGGGTTCGACACACGCGCGTCGCCGGGCCGCTGAGCGGGGGTGCCAGCCGGGTCAGGTCGAACATCTCCGGGCTGGACGACTCTCGTCCGTTTACCAGGGCTTTCATCGGAGGGTCAGTCCCAAATGGATCTGGGCTGGAATCTTCTCCAGCAAATGGGTCAGAATCGTCTTCCTTCACTCCGAACAACTCTGCATCTGCACCAGGAAGAGGCAACATGGCGAGAGGAGATATGCTGCAGTGAGATGCATTTATATTACACGTTTCAATCTATTATATTGCATTCATTGTCTCTGGTGGGTCCATCCGTGAAACATTTAATGCATTGCAGTGCTATACATCCGCTAAATGTGAATGAATTCATCACCGCCCGTGGTCTTATTGCACTGCAGTGCACCTACAAGACGTCTGTCATCAGTCTACCTGCTGCTCACGGCACGCAAATAGGAATCTTATTGTTTCTGTAAGATCCGAATGTGCAGGTAAACCCAGAGGACTTCTGTCCGGCTGGTTCTACACTACCTGTGGGACTAGCAGGTTGAGGGGAGGACACGTGAGGAATCTCCTGTCGAGGGTTCTCCTCTTTCCAATCCGCGAACGGATCTGTCCCATCACCACCTGCTCGCCAAATTGAAAAATCCTCTTAGTGTGCAGATCTTAAAGTGTTTTTTTGACAGATCTTGAGAATAGAGTGTATGTATGCGTATTGATGAGGTTGGTGTTTCTGAACGGTACCTCCGTCCGTCGGGCTGTTCCACGCATGATTGACGGGACTGGAGGAGACCGGCGCTGCTTCCCAGGGATCCGTGCGTGGCGCCCAGGGGTTGGACGCATTGGAGGATGAGGGAGGGGCCGTCCAAGGGCTACCAATCACAGGAGTGCTGGAGTGGACCGCTGTTACGGGAGGCAGGCGGAAAAGACAAAAGTCAAGTGTGAAGGACTTGAGACAAACTCTGAGAACGTGTGTGTCTGTGATGAGCCACCGACCTACAGAGTCCCAGGGGTCAGAGGTGATGTCATCGGTGGGCGGTGCAGAGTTCCACGGGTCACTCGGCCGACGCGGGTCCCCTGATGAGGGGCCAAAGATGTCCACCAGGTCCAGCATGGCCGACTACAGAGGGAGACAAAGCCGTTCTGTGAATCTGTGCCAAACATGCACAGGTTAATGTGACGGGACGGGTTTATGAACCATGCGAGGTGGAACATGTCCGACCCCGTCGAGCTCTATTGAGGAGGGAATAGGGGCTGATGCGGTGAATGTGATTGTAAAATTACATACGACAATATTTACATTCAGCTTGGCAGGTTTTAGTTTAATGAAGTAACTGAATTAAATGTCTGTAAATCAAGCAAAGGAGTACATTATAAAATGTTTTCCTCATGTGTCAATTCAAACTTTTTCACTGTCATTAAAAACATGCGTCCTCAAAATTGATAATTTGGAATTTTTCGGTGTAAAAAAAGAGACATTTCTCTGAAACATGAATGTGCCCAATTTCTCACACTCATAACAGGGATTTAAACGTACTTATGGATATGTCAAGAATGACATCAGTCAGAACCACTGAGAAGGTTCATGGAGCACCGGACAGCACCAGGAGGTCTATGATTAGCAGTTTATGTGACCAATTACAAGCCATGGGGGCCTTTAGATTCGACGGCTGGGGACTCTGATTGGCTCGTTTGCCAATATAAAGGAGCTGGTGTGCTAAAATATAAGGAGTATGCTTCAGGGAAAGGTGATGCTGAGCTCAAGGTTAGAAGGTTTCTCTCTCCAGCAGCCTTAATTTTACGGATCTACGTCTTTTAGTCTTGTTTCCCTCCCGATCCCACAGTCTGCACTGTAAACTCTTATTTATTCTCAAAATGCCTGCCAAAAACCCCCATAAACACACCAGCCCACCTCTCCATGCAAACACACGCGCTCATGTAGCATGCAAACACCCACACACTGTTCAGCACACACACACACACACACACACACACGTTTGTATAACTCACCTCCTCTGTCCCTGACTGGCTCTCTCTCCTGCTCTCATCCAGGGCCTTCTGTAACAGAGACTCGTCTCCTTGACGACAGCACTGCTCCTGCAGGGGTATCACCGTGACATCAACATGAGCACGGGCGCGCACACAAACATGCACACACACACAGCCGCGTTAGTGAAACAGTTCTTGATTGGCTGGTCCCAGCGTAACTAAGGCATGCAGCGCTCGTGGCTTTTTTGTACTGATGAAGTATTTACTTGACAAAGATTAGATGCTGGTTTAAAGCGAAGCAGAGAGAGAGAGAGAGAGAGAGATAATGCAGAGGATGTTTTATAGAAGTCCAAAAATTACTTGTGTGAGAAAAGAGAAATGCATGCCTGAGAGCCAGTGGTCCTGGAAAAGAGTAAGGTGGCTAAAGAAGGAAAGAGGGCGGAAGGAATGCATCGGATGGCCGCAGAAAAGTATTTTAGTTCAGCTGTGTTAACTGGATGGTTAATAATTGCTCACACTAAAGGTTAAGAAGTGAGGTGTGTGTGTGTGTGTGTGTGTGTACCTGCTCATGCTCCTTTTGGCTAAGGCTTAAAGCAATCTGTAGTTGTGTGTCTCCATCCATCTCTATGGTAACAGGGGATGGGAAGGCTAGCGACATTAAGGTGGGCGAATGTTCAGAACATTTGTAATAACATTTTCATCATTGGAATCATCAAGAGGCAATGAGACGTGTGGGGCTCGTACAGAGGAAGAGTGTGTGTGTGTGTGGAGGGATGGTATGCTGTCCAACTGGAGGAGCTAAAAGAGATCACACATCATACTGTGTGTGTGTGTGTGTGTTGTTTTACCTTCTGACTCTCCTCCCTGCTCATGGCTAACGCCAGCTGGAGCTGCAGCTCCTCCTCGCCGCTGGTCTGTGGTCGGGCCTGCTCCAGGTCGGACGCGGCGCGAGGCGACGAAGACGAGGCTGCGGAGGGAACAGAGGGAGTTTTGGGGAGGAAGCATCGCCGGTCCTTGTGGTCAGATTAACGTGAGGATGCATGAATAGAGGCTGGAGCATGGGACGTGTGGGCCTGACTTGAATATGTTCAGGCCGTCGCTGCCGTGTCGAGTGGGGGAGTGTCCAAAGTGCTGCGCTATTAACAGCCTGAATGTGTATTTTTAACGCATCTATTTATGAATTTCCGAGCCATACACTTTGCTGTTCAGTGATCTCGTTAAGTTCACCCTCTCAAAGGTGCTGAATTTGAAATTCAGAGTCATGATTGAGAGATTGCCTCCATACAGCTCTCAACATGGCGACGGATGAGCTGGCAGCAACGAGCTGTTGGTGTTCACAGCGCTAAGAGGACACATTCTCAGTTTAAATGCTCTAAAAGGTTTGGCCCGGACGGATTGTCTACCATGGATGAGACATTGTGACATTGAGGGGAAAGCGTCCACTTTACCCGGGGAGGTCAGCGTGGAGCACTGAGCCGACGGCGCTCAAGAACACAAACTTGATTAAGTGACACAAAGATGATATTTAGGCATTTATCAGAAGTGTTTGGGGTTTTCCACTTTTTCCTGCGTGGGTGAAAAGAAAAAAATCAAGAATGGGTAATGAAAGCCCACTCATGGTGCACTAAGGAGCTTTACCGTTGGTAAAGGTCAAACACAGAGCTACAAAGTGAGAGAATATTGGGTTTAAGGTGCGTTCACACCAAAAGCGAAACTATTTTTTCGTGCGACCGAATCCCATGAAAAGTCAACGTACAGACGCGTGTGGTTGCGATAGACGCGATATTTCCCCGGGCGGCGCGTTTGGGGCGACGCGTTGACAGCGGCGCGTTTTCAGCGGCGCAATTTTCGCCCCGAGTTGAAATATTTCAACTTTGAGGCGGTCATCTCGCAACTCGGGCCAATCGGCTCTTGAGTTCCGCTCTCGTAGCGCTGGAAGCGGAAGTCTTTCAGACGTAACAGTAACTTCATCGGTGAAAGTGACCGAGTTGAGTGAGCCTACGGGTGATGTCATGAACCCAAACACGAGGGCGTTAGTGTGTGGGACGTCCACAACAAGTATAAAGCAGAACTAGTGGTTAGTTATTCTGGTGGATGAAGGAGATGATAACGGTCTTTACAGAGACGAGACACGGAGACAAGCCCCGCCCCTCGCGGAGCGTCTCGACGCTTATGGCGAGAACACGGAGAATGGTCGAGCGAGTAAACTCACGCGTTTTGGGCGAAGCGAAAAATCGCATCGTTTTTGGTGTGAATGCACCTTAAGATTGGCCAAGTGACCAGAAACACAACTCCTAATGAATGATAATGTTGCTCTGCGACTGCTTGATGCAACTGTTCCCTAAGTTCAATTCCGTTCATTTTATATTGCCCAATATCACAAATTACGAATTTGCCTCAGAGGGCTTTACAATCTGTACAGATATGACATCGCTGACCTTTGACCTCAAATCGGATCAGGAAAAACTCCCAGAAAAACAGCAAAAAAATCTTTCACAGAGAAAAAAAGGGAAGAACCCTTCAGGAGAGAAGATGGACAGAAGTAATAGATGTCATGTGACCAGAAGGAAGCGTTACAGAGTTACATAAACACATTCAATGAATATGACAGAATGTATGAATAGTTGGTAGTAGGCATGGACCACGACCCAGACCTCCACATATACAATGTCTCTGCTGGCACAAACTGTTTGCGCTTTCTATACACTACCGTTCAAAAGTTTGGGGTCATCCAGACAATTTCGTGTCTTCCATGAAAACTCACTTTTATTTATCAAATGAATTGGAAATTGAATAGAAAATATAGTCAAGACATTGACAAGGTTAGAAATAATGATTAATATTTGAAGTATTAATTTTGTTCTTCAAACTTCAAGCTCAAAGGAAGGCCAGTTGTATAGCTTATATCACCAGCATAACTGTTTTCAGCTGTGCTAACATAATTGCACGGGTTTTCTAATCAGACATTAGTCTTCTAAGGCGATTAGCAAACACAATGTACCATTAGAACACTGGAGTGATCGTTGATGGAAATGGGCCTCTATACACCTATGGAGATATTTCATTAGAAACCAGACGTTTCACCTAGAATAGTCATTTACCACATTAACAATGTATAGAGTGTATTTTTGATTCATGTTATCTTTATTGAAAAAACAGTGCTTTTCTTTGAAAAATAAAGACATTTCTAAGTGACCCCAAACTTTTGAACGGTAGTGTAAGTGGTCAAAGAAACAAGTGATGGCAGGTTTGAAGACTCACAGTTAAAGGAGGAGGGAGAGCCTCTGGAGCGGCTGAACTCCTCCCCGTACAGCACAGCCATGCTGGGCTGGCTTGTGCGCCTGCCTGGATGGTAAGACGGAGGGATGCCTCCATACACGACGCCCCCCCCGGCCCCGCCTCCTCCACTGCCTCCCCCAGCCATTCGCTCCTTGGTCTTCAGGGCCTGACTCCTCTCCTGGCGGAGGCGCTCCTCGTCCCGGAGGAGGCACACCAGTTGGCGGGCCTTCTCTCTCACGTTGGCGCCCTGATCTCTGCCGTCGCGGTCCATGTACTGGAAGTCGCGTAGCGTCTGCACCACACGTGAAGAAAAATACCTTTTAGGATATTTTAGAGGAATTCAAAATGCTTTTAGTTTAAGTTGTGGTTTAGAAAATGCAGACGGAAAAAATAATGTGATCCTCAGGAATGTGAAGATATCTCCGTTTCATAAGAAAAGAGAACATAGACTCAGAGTTTATACGAGGGCATGACTGTTTGGCTTTGTTTTTTTAAACCATGGACTCCAGGAAGAGTCGTGGTTCCCAAGATAACAGCCAGAGGCGATCCAGATGAATAATAAATAATACATAATGAAGAGGATTTCTTCAGATTGCTGAGGGCCTCCTCTTGTTTATCGTCCAATACCTGAACGGTGAAGGCGTTCTCCCGGCATTGTTGGGCCACTCTGTCTGATCCGGTCTTCAGCAGGTAATCCAACAGAGTCAGGGCCTGTAGTCAAAGCGCTGATTACCACACTGATACACCAAAATACAAATAACATTGATTTAATGAATCGATCTACGGGTACTTGCATGGAGATATGACCAATGAGATGGATACACGCAGAAAAGAATGGTATAAGTCATGCTAAAGGCTCTATAAGGCATGCTAACATGCTTACAATGCGAATGCAAAGGGGTCATAGTTAGTATTTAGCATATAGTAGTAATGAGCAATAAACACATCTGAGGTTGTTCAGAACAGCATCAGGAACTAAAAGGTCAACCTCATGGTGGCACTATACAGGACTGTCTCAGAAAATTAGAATATTGTGATAAAGTTCTTTATTTTCTGTAATGCAATTAAAAAAACAAAAATGTCATGCATTCTGGATTCATTACAAATCACCTGAAATATTGCAAGCCTTTTATTCTTTTAATATTGCTGATTATGGCTTACAGCTTAAGAAAACTCAAATATCCTATCTCTAAATATTAGAATATCATGAAAAAGTATACTAGTAGGGTATTAAACAAATCACTTGAATCGTCTAATTAACTCGAAACACCTGGAAACACATTTTCAAATGTTTGATTTTGTTTTGCTGTTATAAATCTTTTTTTTTACTTGGTCTGAGGAAATATTCAAATTTTATGAGATAGGATTTTAGAGTTTTCTTAAGCTGTAAGCCATAATCAGCAATATTAAAAGAATAAAAGGCTTGCAATATTTCAGTTGATTTGTAATGAATCCAGAATGCATGACATTTTTGTTTTTTTAATTGCATTACAGAAAATAAAGAACTTTATCACAATATTCTAATTTTCTGAGACAGTCCTGTAGAGGAGACATCTCAGTATCACTAAAGTCAGACGCACCTTCTGGGCACCATGAACATCTGTACTAAATGTCGTGCCAATTCATAGAGCAGATGTTGAGATATTTGATAAGTGAAAACTTTGACCTGCTGGCGGCGCGAGAGGAAACGTCCGAGGATCAGCAGAGGAGCAGTTAGAATATATCCTCTCGAGACCTTGAACATCGCTTGTAAACTATAAGGCAATCCAACTGACACGTCAAGATATTTCAAGCCCAACCGGAGAAAAATCAATCGGCATTAATTATTAAAGCGAAGGGAAAGGTGACGAGAGGGGAGGTGATGGCGAGCGGTCGGAGAGACGCAAAGAAACAGTTCAAGCTCAACAGAAGGGAAGAGATACACATTCACTGAGTTTGGAAAATGGACTCCGGACCACTCGAAGCCCTTCGACGTTATTGTCATCATTCCCACTCGTTCATACACGGATGGGAGGGGCTACAATGCAAGGTGCACCTGCCCATCAGCACTCGAACCAATCATTCATACCCATTCATGGCAATTTCGAGGTCCAAGGACGTGGAGTGGCGGAGCCGGGGGATCGAGGAAGCCGCCCATTGGAGCTATTTATTTTGAGGTTTGTATTTAGTTTTATTGTAAAGTAATATTGATTATTCATTGCTTATTACCTTCGCATTGAAAATGCCGGAAGGTTATGTTTTGATCGCCGTGTATTTATTTATTACCTTCGCATTGAAAATGCCGCAAGGTTATGTTTTGATCGCCGTGTATTTATTTATTTATTTCTTTATTTATTACCTTCGCATTGAAAATGCCGGAAGGTTATGTTTTGATCGCCGTGTATTTATTTATTACCTTCGCATTGAAAATGCCGGAAGGTTATGTTTTGATCGCCGTGTATTTATTTATTTATTTATTACCTTCGCATTGAAAATGCGGAAGGTTATGTTTTGATCGCCGTGTATTTATTTATTTATTTGTATGCGTGTTATTTGCGAAACTCAAAAAGTATTGAACCGAATCGCATGAAATTTGGTGGGATGATTGTTTATTATCCGGGGACCAGTTGATTAGATTTTGGGATCGATCGGGTCAAAGGTCAAGGTCAAAGGTCATGAACAGGTCAAAATATTTCGCAGAACTCAAAAAGTATTGAACCGAATCGAATGAAATTTAGTGGGATGATTGTTTATTATCCGGGGACCAGTTGATTAGATTTTGGGATCGCTCAGGTCAAAGGTCAAAGGTCATGAATAGGTCAAAATCTTTCGCAGAACTCAAAAAGTATTGAACCGAATCGCATGAAATTTGGTGGGATGATTGTTTATTATCCGGGGACCAGTTGATTAGATTTTGGGATCGATCGGGTCAAAGGTCAAGGTCAAAGGTCATGAACAGGTCAAATCTTCTTGAATCACATGGAATTTGGTGGGATGATTGGTTATTATCCGGGGACCATTTGATTATATTTTGGGATCAATCGGGTCAAAGGTCAAGGTCATGGAAAGGTCAACATCTTTTTTTTTTACCATAGCACGATACATTTTTGTCCAATTGGCATGCAACTAATGCCAAAATATTCATAATTCAATGCCCAATCTTGTGATATGCGAAGGTATGCGCTCTACCGAGTGCCCGTTCTAGTTACCTTCGCATTGAAAATGCCGGAAGGTTATGTTTTGATCGCCGTGTATTTATTTATTTATTTGTATGCGTGTTATTCGCAAAACTCAAAAAGTATTGAAATTTGGTGGGATGATTGTTTATTATCCGGGGACCAGTTGATTCGATTTTGGGATCAATCAGGTCAAAGGTCATGAACAGGTCAAAATCTTTCGCAGAACTCAAAAAGTATTGAACCGAATCGCATGAAATTTGGTGGGATGATTGTTTATTATCCGGGGACCAGTTGATTAGATTTTGGGATCGATCGGGTCAAAGGTCAAGGTCAAAGGTCATGAACAGGTCAAAATCTTTCGCAGAACTCAAAAAGTATTGAACCGAATCGCATGAAATTTGGTGGGATGATTGTTTATTATTATCCGGGGACCAGTTGATTAGATTTTGGGATCGAACGGGTCAAAGGTCAAGGGTCATGAACAGGTCAAAATGTTCTTGAATCGCATGAAATTTGGTGGGATGATTGGTTATTATCCGGGGACCATTTGATTAGATTTTGGGATCAATCGGGTCAAAGGTCAAGGTCAAGGGGTCAAAAAAAACTCTTTTTTTTTTTTTACCATATACACATATTTATTTTGTCGGGTCAAAGGTCAGGTCAAGTCATGGAAAAAGTCAACTCTTTTTTTTTTACCATATGACGACGATACATTTCAATTGGCATGCAACTAATGCCAAAATATTCATAATTCAATGCCCAATCTTGTGATATGCGAAGGTATGCGCTCTACCGAGTGCCCATTCTAGTTTAGGTTGTATTTTGATATGTTAGAAGAGCTTTTTTGTTATGATAGTTTTATTTAAATTCCTTGTGATTGTTGTTTAAATATATTTAGCTGTAGGATTGGTTCACTGATTGGGTAACACTGGTTACATGTAGGTGTGGGTAGCCTCAGGACCAGCATGCACCAGGGTGGTCTCTGTTTTTTTACCAGCACTTGAGAGGCAGCGTCAGCATTTTGTTTATTCTTTTTGTTTGTTTACTAAATAAATTATAAGAATAATGATATACGAAAATGGACATTACTTTCTTTTGGCTGCGTCAACTCAACAAAAAAAACACGATGTGTCAGTGAGAATTTGATTCATAGTTTGATTTGATTTATTTGGACGAATGGCCACGACACCGCCGATCTGCTGATTGAAGGACGACCCTGCTCTAACACGCCGCCCGATTAAACGGAGATGTCGAATCTGACGGAAATCGTCGGCGAGGTCACCTTGTAGACGTGCCTCCAGTTCTTGCCGCTGTCGTTGAGGCGTTTCCACACCATGCCCATGACCTCGGCAAACGCCACCACATTGAAGGTCAAGTCAGCGATCTCTGACATGAGAGACGAGGACGGGCCCCATGGGTCGTTGGAGGTGGCCTCGCGAACCTACAGAGGGACAACGGTACCCTTTTCTATGCATGGTCACATTTTATGCATAACATTTTATTTCTCGCCCAACGTGAAAGTGGCAAAAGCATATTTATGATGAAGTCCAGAAATAAGAGGCAGTGGAGAGTTTTGTTTTGAAGTCTGAACACATGAAAGCGACCGCACAATGGCACCAAGCGGCTCATTTACAATACCTTGATCTCTGCTTCTGAATAGTTGTGCACGAGGTTCTTCACCTGCCGGCGCAGGGCTGAGGTTGTCATGACGACAGGTGATGTAGGATGCGGAGCAATAGAAAGTGGAAAGTAAAAAAACCCACTCAACAGGTCGAAGAGAGCGGCTGAAAGGGCGGTCTGGAGGAGGAGAGGAGAGGGGGGGTGCTATGGCAAAGAAGGCTCCTCTTCTCGGTCAGGAGCTACAGGACGTCCCTGGGAGGAAGAGATAGAGACAATGTATGAATTTGAATAAAAGTTTTGAATATAAGGTTCGATCTAATTGGAAAATTCAAAGTTCCCAACGTGCTGATGGGACCGTATGAAACTCAACAATGTTTGGGACTTCTGTTCGATGCAAACAGTCAGTATAATGCTCTGCTTGTCATGAGGTGTCACGGGTGTCGCAGCGAGAGAGGACACAAATGCCGACATAACTTCAGCAAAACACAATATTTATTCCAACAAACTAGCCAGGACGACAAAAACGCAGACCAAACGGAACGAAGCCACACTGGGAATGAGACGAACAGGGTTTACATACACAGGCAGGCGGAGGTGATTGGACAACGGGGAACGAGACACAGGTGAACACAATGAGGGCGGGGCCAGCAATCACACAGAAGGAAACAATCAGGACCAGGGCAGACAATCACAGGGAGACAGACGACACAAGGACTTCAAAACAAGACACAAACTCCAGATCATGACAATGCTAAGGATTCAATAAATGTCCGACTCAAGGCCTGCTTTATTTCCTTTTTTTTAACATTTCGGTAAACCATACAAAGTCTGCCGAATCCTCCACCGGCTCCTGTTTGGAACGTGTCCGTCGGTGTTCAGCCGACCGTCACCGAACCGCTTTGAAACTCAGGAACTTTGAAGCGTAAGCATCGTCAGTCAAGTTCTAGTAATGTCATGACAACGCTAACATGCTAATGTTTAGCAGATATCATACCGTCACCTTCATAAAAGAATAGCTTAAGTCAGTTTTACAGATTTTTTCCACACAAAAAAAAAAAAAACTTGATCACATATTGATCTATATGTGATATTGTGATATATTATACTACAGAGGTAGAATCACATGATGTGTTCAACTGAGGATGGAGGCGAATTTACCAAAGAAGGCCGGCATCATGAGATGATTCAGGCAAAAACATATTTTTTTGTCAAAAAATGACATGCCATTATTACCTTCGCATTGAAAATGCGGAAGGTTATGTTTTGATCGCCGTGTATTTATTTATTTATTTGTATGCGTGTTCCTCACATAACAAAAAAATTTTAAACCGAATCGCATGAAATTTGGTGGGATGATTGGTTATTATCCGGGGACCATTTGATTAGATTTTGGGATCAATCGGGTCAAAGGTCAAGGTCATGGAAAGGTCAAACTCTTCTTTTTACCATAGCACGGTCAATTTTTTTCCAATTGGCATGCAACTAATGCCAACATTTTCATAATTCAATGCCCAATCTTGTCATATGCGAAGGTATGCGCTCTACCGAGTGCCCATTCTAGTTTTAGGAAGGTGATGATTTGATAGTTATGAAGGTACTTGGTCAAAGATTTGTATAAGTAGACATTTGGAGCTGATGCCTCCATCCTGAAGGGAACATTAACAACATCACCATCCACGGGGCCGCGAGATAGCACGGCGAAGAACAGTGAGTCTGGCTAAAGCCAGCGCTCGTTGATTTATGTATTTGCTATTTACGTCAATATGAAAACATTTAGCAAATCAGTGATGATGAGAGTGACTGAATGAGCGTCTAACAACTGGCCTGTGCTGAGGAAGTGTGTCACACAAGCGTTGGCTCTCAGGTGTCTGATGAAGCTTCATGGCAGCCTAATTTATTCAGGCCAACACTCAAACGCAGCTGCCCGTGCACGCAAACACACACACACACACACACACACACAGTTACAATTACATATTTCAGTAAGGACACAAAGGAATCGATTACTGGTTCCTGTGATACTTATTATTCCTCCTGAGACTTCCGTATCAGAACATATCTTTGATGGTCGAATGTAAAGGACATTATGAGACATTTAATGGGCTCGATCAGAACATTTAGATGACTTTACACTATTGCATGTGTTCAGCATTTATGATGTAGGTCGATACAGATGCGTTGCCTCTGGTATTGTGGTCTTTTTTTTAATACTAAATATATATTTGTGTACTTGGTTCACTTCAGGTGAAGATTGTTCCCTTCCTCCGTCAATATCCATGTGATCAATTTCGTAGATTCCTGTCCCTATCTATATTTTAGGGACATCCTTTACAGCCAGATAGAAGGTATTATGTATAACGTATGTGGGTACAGTCCAAAAAGTACAAGAATCATGCAATTACATCAACTTCATCAAATGTGCTGATGTACTTCAACTACATCTGGGCAGATGTTCAGTGTAAAATGATTATGATCACAGGCATGACAACCATTCAGCATGGGCCCCCTGAGCCTCTGACTCTGAATACAAGATCATATTAATAGACTGCCACTGCTATTATCGACTAACAATAAGGATTATCTTTATTACATTGTTAAAAAAAAAAACTCCTGCGCATTATTTCCCGATTGATTTAATTTAAATGTCACCGTCTGCTGCTGCTCCACAACAGCTCAAGTCACGGGATGCCGAACAGCAAACATCAGCAGAAGTGCAGAGTAACTAAGACGCACACAGCAGGGACACAGACGGAAAACTCTGACAGGAGATGTGCATGTGCAGGAAAGAGAGAGAGAGAGAGAGAGAGAGAGAATGAAGGGCATGAAGAAGAGAGTGAAGCTCAGCAACTTTAACCAGTATCGCCTTTCTGCAAGATCATCTTCAGCTGTGTGTTCGTACACACACACAAACACACGTGCACACCAAGGTTACCGGATGCTGCAGTTGTCGACCGCAGTGTGTTGGAGACGGTTTGAAACCCTTTACCTGCATGACCCTCACGCCACGGCGGGTTATTCGCTCTGCGGGAGTGATGTGAGTCTGAAGTAAAGGCAATCAGACCGACATAAATAATACATTACACTTTTTGACTTTTCTACTTAAAGCATCGTACGCAAATGTATTCCCCATGAAGAGCGCCCGCTGTCGGTGTTACATGAATGTCATTATCACAAATCAGTACAGTTACTGCATCGGGTTGTAAGCTGCAGTTTAACGTTGTAGACTATACTATATTGTTGAATGATGTGTTTTATGTAACATTTGACTCTTAAAAATAAAAAGAGAAAATAGCTGCTTCGTAAAAACCACAATATTTCCTTCTGAAAGAGGCAGAAGTATAAAGTATAGCATCAGACGGAAATACATGAGTAAAGTATACTTATCTCAAAGTTGTATTTAGGTGCAGTAGACTATTAAGTACATGTATAGTTCTACTTTTACTCTTCTGTCCTATCAGAAATGCAACCAGATGCCACAGATCATCACATCAGAAGAAACAACACAACATTTAATTTGAATGACATTATTTGAGGTGCAAATCAGCTCAGAAAGCTAAAGATATTATGACAACAATACTCATCTGCGTGCAACAATGCTCCCCCTTACATGCTCTTTAAGTTCCAGGGTAACACAGCAGAGACAGGCTGTGGAAGTCCTCCAGGGACACCAGCTGTGAGGAACGCAACAACTGCTCTGGCACAATGACCGACGGCCCCCTTGGGGGTTGTAGTCTCTGACTCATCTATACATTTAAATGACTCATCTTGGTGTAATAACTTCAAACTGACGTCCCCCAGAGTCACTACATCAAGCTGGGCCTCCTGCTCGGAGTCACGTGACAAAATCACCAAGTCGTGATGCCCAACTGCAGTCAGGGCGACGGTTGTCAAACTCTTCCTCGTTCATGAGCAAACACGACGTGGTCTGACGCTCAAACACGAGAGAGCGTCAACGTCAACCCGTCGTCCACGACGATGGACCGCGCATGCGCGATGTGACAGCCGGTGTCGGCTGTACTCGCAGGTATAGCGATGGAGAGGAGGAGGCTCGCTCAACCTCCCCACCGACACACACACACACACACACACACACACACACACACACACACACACACACACACACACACACACACACACACACACACACACACACACACACACACACACACACACACACACACACGTGTTGTAGAGCCCATGTGCGAGCTGCCTTGTGTATAGCCAGCTGCCCCTGTGTGTTTGTGTATCATCAGCAGCACAGCTCACACATTGTATAGACGTGTTATGTATATACACACTAACTATATTAATAATTATTGGCACAAGGAGAGCCAGGAACAACCCTCAACCGCTTACCTTGCCCATTGCACATCTGTCGCCTCGTCCACGGAGCATCCTCGCCTCTCCTCCTCCTCCTCCTCCTCCCCCCCTCCAGCCCCCCACGGAGTCCCGATAATATCCCCTCCGCTGGGATATCAGCAAAGCAGGACGACCAGATTACCCCCCCACCTCCCGCCCCTCCTCCTCCCCCCCTCCCTGCGCTGCGCTGCTATATCCGGCAAAGCGCGCGCGAGAGAGAGGAGCAGTGCGCGTTTCCTTGAATGGGAATGTCGGCGTCTGATCTGAACCCGGGCCTGGTGCCCTGGATGAGGATGCGAGTGGTGAAATCCGCATAGGACGAGGATAAGCCCCGGTAACACGGCTCTCTCTCCCCCCCTCTCTCTCTCTCACTCACTCCGGCAGCCTCATCCACACGCGCACTGTACGGCCCCGGCAGCTAGCCACGCACACATGCAGCATACACGATCACCGCGGTGAGCGAGTGTGTGTGTGTAGAGAGAGAGAGCGAGAGAGAGAGAGAGAGAGAGAGAGAGAGAGAGAGAGCGAGAGACTCGGCGTGCAGAGTCAGCGGTCCTGTTGACCGACTACCGCCCGCGGACCAGAGTGTGACAGCGTGAGTGACACATGACGCATATTTAGCGCGCATCCACTGCGCCGGGAGAATACACTCCGTTTATTGATTTCACAAGGAGAGAGGGTGTCCACACACAAGAGATCACGGAATCCTCTGCGACACGTTTTTAAAGTCTACATTTGCGTGATGGGCTCCATGCCCGCCTCTCACGTGTTACTGCACGACGGTGCGCGTGTCCAGTTCATGTCCCCTCGTCCAGCTCAGCCATCAGGTCACACAGGTTACCCACCAGGTGTTCCATCAGCACGTACACCTGTCAGATACATATCGTTGGATTTATGGGAAGTACTGGAGTTATTTAGTGTTTGGGGACTCATGAGAGACAGATTAAAGAAACACAGTGGTCAACATTAGAAAAGGAGGCGGAGACCTCATGGCTTTTAATTTAACAACAAATAATCATATACTTCCCATGCAGCCGGACAGTGTCTTTTGTAAACAGTTTATAAAGCAGAATTTTTTATTTTGTTATTCTAAGTCTCAAACCCGACATGAGTTCACCTTGATGACATCATCAGGGCAACTTTCCCAAAACTTTTGAAATATTCTCAAAACAGATATTACACAATTATTTCTACATAGTATTCCTCGTGACGAGTATACGCCGAGCTGTTGTGAGAGCCCCTTCAAAATAAAAATCTGTAAGATAATTCAAAGACTTGCCTTTTTGTGCAGGACTCCCGTGTAAACGGCCTCCAGCTCGACATTCGGAGGTTGTTGACCAGCGCCGTCTGCGGGGATATCGGTCAGCGAGGCCGTTTCCTTGTCTTGCTTTTCCCGAGTGCGTTTCCCCACTTCCTCCCTTCGTCTCCCCTTCTTTTTGCCGTCCTGCACAGGTAGAACACAGACTCACTAAAGCAGGACAGCGTTTACTGAGCACTCAGTACACGGTGAGATGTCCACACCGAGCTGGCCGCTATAAGCAATCCAATGTCAGTGTTTAATAATACTGGATGTCATGTGCTGTTTGAAGTAACGTATAGCTGTGTGTGTGTGTGTGTGTGTGTGTGTGTGTTTACGTTCACCACAGAAGGCTTGGACTGGTCGAGAGCAGGTGCGCACTTTCACACAGTGTCCTGTTACCATGGTTCCCTGTGAGTAACAGGCGGTACCTTACCTATGACTCAGCCGGCACGCGGTGGATAAAATCACCAAACACACACACACACACACACACACACACACACAGTCTGTGGTCCGTTTCTACATTTACAAAATGTACATCTCTCTATTCCGACGATGATGGCGGACGATGGGGGCACAAACCGTTCGGTATCGAGCGATGTCGTAACGGGTCCCGGGGGCAGATTCACACCCAACGCATGAGTCATGTGATGACCACCTGAGCCCCCCAGGACGCCACTAAGGCTCGATACATCCCCCGGCGCCAGCTGTGAAAAGTTGCCGAAATTCCGATTCATGAATTGGACGATGCAAAGTGGGAGGGGGACCGGGCGCAGGGAAATAATAATCATCTGCATAACAATCTCACACCAGTCACACAGCAAAAACATGAATGGCCACGACTGTATTCTATTGTTAGGCGACTATAATGACACGTGATGGAGAGGACTAGCTTCCTACACTAGTGGGAGGAGTGAATGTAACACACACAGAAAACCGACCAACAGAACATCAGATTGGGGCCATACGCCGTAGTGGGAAGCAGGCAGGAGGTGGCCGGGTCGTAACAAGAGATCAAGAGCCGTCTTGTTGAATGGCGGATGAACGGATGAACGGATGAATGACAAACTGACGGCTTGTTTGAAGTCGTAAAGTTGTGTTTCATTCATGCTCGTGAGCACATTTGAGTCCGCTCTCAAAACTATTTATAGTCGCACCTCAAAAGTGAGTCAGCGACACAAACACATTCACCTTTTCCCCCTTCGCCTCCGCTGATTGGGACTCCCCTTTGTTGTCGTCTTTAATTCTGGACCTCGTCCCGCTCCCCTCTGTGGCAGCTGCTCCTCCCTTGTGCTCGCTCTTATCCACCAGATCTGCAGGTGTCATAACACAGCAGTAAGCAGCGTGAATCTTCACCACGATAATGTCTGATTGAAAGTGCGTGAGTGTCACCGGGGTCAGAGCTCGGGGGTGTATCGACCCATGTGTCTTTCTCTGGGAGGCCCAGCAGGTTTCTGAGCCTCGTCGCCTCAGCAGCCATCGTGTCAAGCAGTTCCCTCCACAGCTGCTGCCTGCAGGGGGCAGCACACACTACAATATGCTTACCGCATCAAGCGTGCGGGTGTGGCTCTTGAGTAGTGTGCGTGTGACAGATCCAAGAGGCGATAATAAGGCGGCTAATGCCTCACCCGATAGCTGCCGCTGTCAGCGGGCGGTGATGAAGTTGAGGAGGTTCATAAAGTTGCAGAAGCAGGGAGTTGAGTCGGGCCAGGCTCTTCTCCTGCGCCGGCTCCTCTTCCTCACGCACAGACAGCACAACCTCACGTGGAGAACAGACAAACGCAGAAATGTGTTCGATTAGATTTGATAAGATAATCCTTTGTTAGTCCCACAGTGGGGACATTTCTGGATCACAGCCGCGGGTACACATTAGAGCATTAATAGAAAATAAAAATAAAACAGAAAACACAATAACAATACTAAATACTAATACTAGAATACTAAATATACAGAGGAAACAAAATAAATACACAAGGCAGTGACCAAAGTGAATTTCCAGCAGGTTAAAGTGTCGTTACGTGGCACACAAATACAAGAATAAAATCTACAAATACCACAACACTTGTTCACTTTTATGCCATTGATGCCTGCGTTTTATGTTTTTTTCTTCTTATTATTTAAAAAAAATATATTTCTAAATGTCTTGTTACCTTTGCATTGAAAATGCGGAAGGTTATGTTTTGATCGCTGTGTATTTATTTGTATGTTTGCGTGTTATTCGCATAACTCAAAAAGTATTAAACCGAATCGCATGAAATTTAGTGGGATGATTGGTTATTATCCGGGGACCATTTGATTAGATTTTGGGATCGATCGGGTCAAAGGTCAAAGTCATGAAAAGGTCAACATCTTCTTTGAATCACATTAAATTTGGTGGGATGATTGGTTATTATCCCGGGACCATTTGATTAGATTTTGGGATTGATTGGGTCAAAGGTCAAGGTCATGAAAAGGTCAAAATCTTCTTTTTACCATAGCGCGGTCAATTTTGATCCAATTGGCATGCAACTAATGCCAACATGTGGCTGCGGCGAAGGTATGCGCTCTACCGAGTGCCCGTTCTAGTTTTAAATTAGAATGTCCTGTCTTAATGTTTTTATACATGGTTTTATCTGTCACTGCTGTACTGACTGATGAGACACACACTTCATTTCGTCGTATGTTTTTACAATGACGTTAAACATCCTTACCTATCTTACCGTAACATGTGACAGAGGGGCGCACAGTGCATTCAAAGAGGCCCGTGGATCTACCTGCTACATGTACCGCTACTTGAATATTATTTTTTTGCACGTACAGTTTCATCATGAACCAGAACGTCACATTATGTCTCTACCTGTCGGAGTGTGTGGACAGAGAAGTCCCAGGAGCTTTCCGGATGCACTTCTTGCCACAGTGTCTTTAGGTCCTCCACTGGCTGAGGAAGGTACTGCAACTAGAACAAAACATGGAATAGTTAAATATGTGAAGAGTATCAATGCATGTCGTCATTTTTAATCACTGCTCAAGGGAAGAGAAGAACATATATGTGCCACCCTGTGTGGTGATAACATGTGACCACCGAAAGAGAGCTGTAATCATCGTAATATTTGGTAACACATGAAAGTCCTCCATTTATTCAAAATCAATGGTCGGTACAATATGAGATACTATTTAAATGTCATGTTTGGATAGTATTAGCATTATTGCATCCAGTTATTCCCTCCGATGTCTCTTGCTTTTGTCTCATTTAGTTATCCCGAAGAGACCTTTAAGTCAGTGCTTTATATTCCCTGCTAATTAAACCAATTAAAGCCAAGTTCATATTACACTGCCATGGCAACATAATCTCTTTTATACTGTTTAAAAACAACTCAGACTGGTTTAAGATTGTATCGATTATCTATTATTAATTAGTGAGCTACCATAAATTATGATGGCTATAATAGAGGGTCAGCTATAATCAGTGAAATGTAAAAAAGAGCATCACAGTGAATGGGTTCATTATTTGAATGAGGACAAACACTGCCTAATACATCAGTGAGACATGGATGTGGGCCACCCTGATGTATGATGAGCAATGTGTTTCAAACTATATGAAACTAAAATATTAGTTTCATAGGATCGTTCTCAGTCGCTGAACTCATGAGGATAGAACAACAACATAAACTCCACTGATGACTGGAGATCAGTGTGAGGTGCTTTAAGGAGATTACCTCGGGGTTTTTGCCCAAAAACACTTGCTCTTCAGTGACGTAGAGTTCTGCCGGAGAGCTCGGTCTCTCTGGGCTGCGGACCCCCCGAAGCACCTCATCCACAATCGCCCGGCACAGTTTCACCTTCACTATCTCTTCCAGCTTTGTCTTCTCACGCACACACACACACACACAACATAGACACAGACATTAAAAGAATGAGTTCCTGGTCATGGGAACCTCAGTCGTGTCTCACTTTCTGTTTCTACCTCTATGAAAAGCCTCTGGTCTGCAGTGTTGTCCTGGTACAGGGCCACTCCTCTCAGTGCGAGCTGCATGGAGGCTCCTCGCAGCAGCACCGGGTGGGTGTTGAGCTGCCACACTTCACTTTGGATGCCCGACTCCTCGGACTTAAATATGAACTCAACCCGCTGGGCGTCACCTGGACGGATCACACCTGGATGAGGAGAGGAAGCGAAGATGTAACGCAAGGGAGGCGCGCTGCTGTAAAGATACGATGGGCCGAGGGGGGCCGACAGCATCTGAAGCGGGGTGAGAGCCAGGCAAGCAGGTGTCTGGGAGTGTTGGTGTGTACCAGAGGACGAGTTGAAGTAGAAGTGCTGATTCTTTGTCCGCGGTCGCTGTATCGGAAAGCTGCGTGTCACGGGAAGCTGCTCCCAGCTGTAGAAGATGGCCGTGCTGCCCTCATTGTGCAGCTCCAGGTGCGAAGAGGCTCTTTCACCAGTCGGGGCCTCAAATATTAACGTGGCACTGAGTCCGACTTCTCCCTGGTCAAAAGGGGAATGAGAGGGAGAAGGGGACACGAATCAAAGCACATTGACATTAATCAAAAACAAATAACCTTGTTGTTAGCTACAAGTTTTATTATTATTATTCAGACTGTATGGAGAAGGCCGTGGATATTATGAATATGATTTGCACAACATGGGAACTATGAGTCACATGTATCACTCAGCACTCGGTCCACTCGACTGCAATAAGATTGATTTCAACAATAAATAAAATACTGTCTTTTCTTACAGTGCGGCCTGAACTTTCTTCTAATTTTTAGAGATTCATCTCTATCTGCAAATAAAAGGGGGGAAATCATAAGGCATCATAAGGCATCACTCGGTCTGTGTCAGAGCGGCTCGTCCTCCAATCAGAAGATCGTTCAGGTCCATCTGTGAATGTAACCGGCTCATGGTGACTGCCATTACCTCTTGGGACTTGAGTATCGATTCATCGGGACCTTCTGATTGTCGGCATGCTTGATTGGATGGCGGTACATTTGAGTTTTGTTGTTTTACACATCTATACGTTGATTAAGTGTTTGCTTTGGTATGTTGGTATTTATTGTGGCGGCATCCATTTATTTGCTGATATTTGTGATTATCATCGGGTCTAATATTCATGCCTTCCTATTGCATGTGAGGTATGACATGTGGGACCCTCTATTTAAGATGGCTTCTTATTGTTACAAATAATTTGCCTAATGAAGGTCTAGCACTTGCAAATACATTTTCTTTTTCAAGTTAGACAATGTACCGGATTTTGTTTGTAACTGGAGAAACAAACATACATCAGGGCCACCTGTAACAGACAGAGTGTGTGTCCTGTAACCGGGACCCAGGTCGGGACACACACACACACACACACACCAAACAGCCTTCTTTGTGAAGGTCGCTCCGTACCTGCCGAGCGGTCGAGTTGCCTGTCCAGCTCGCGAGCTGCCCACAGAACCTCAAGGCAGGAATGAGAAGAGCACCTGGCCGCTCATCATCATCAGCCAGTGGATCGCTGTCGACAGGCAGAGAGACAGCAGAAGTACTCCAGTCAGTCATTAGCGTGTCCCGGCTCAGGGGGGGGGGGGGGGGGATCCTTCAAAAGGACTCAGCCCACGAGCGAGAAACTAGACGGACTGCCCACCTCCCGAAGGAGAGCCCTTAGGGGCCATTATGCAATCAGGTGTTTCTTCTCCAACGAGACATTTTAAAACCTGGCGTCAATAAGCTGCTTTCAAGGACCGGTGGCAACAGAGACCGTCTTCACGGCATGAGTTGGAAGTACATGTACAATTATAACATGAAACATTCTAACAACTGAGTCACACATGAATGGAAAATGTATCCATATATTATTTTCTGAAATACCTGGTAAACAACTTGGCCACATGTCATATACCAACTGAATTATTGCAACATTGAATTGATCATTGATTCACTCATTGCATTTTTTTTAGTGCCTTTCGAAATCAGTAAACCACAGCTTACAGGCTCTCCTTCTTCATCTTCTCGTGCTCTTTCTCCTCTTCCTCCTTCTCCGGGGGGAGGTCGCGACACACTGAGACACGAGTGAACGGCTCGCTCGAGCCAATGACCTCCAGTCCATTGATCTCCTGTAATGAAAAGTGGCACAAAGTGGCGGTGGTGAACACCGTGTGTGCATTCAACTTTCAGATGTTCAGAGTGCAGCGAGAGAGTCAAAGATGAGGTGTTCAGGAACACAGCGTCCAGTTGGCAGAGAGACACAAACAATGCACATGTGCTGTTCTCCCCCTCGTCAACGTACTCCTGCTCCTTGTCTACTTACCTCCCTCTCTCTTTTATATTTTTAGCTCACCTTTTGTCAACCATCTCTCTCCTTTTACACGTATGTCACAAACTCGTGGACACCTCAGATGCTGACAGAACAATCTGTTGCTGGGGGGTGTTTGTCACGAGGCAATTCAGACCCCAAATATCCTCAGCATCACATTCGCCACCAGCACGACAGAGCACTCCTCTACCATATCTGTCACCAGCACAGACATGTGTGTGTGTGAGAGAGAGTGTGTGTACAGCATGGAGAGCAGCAAGGCAAGATCAGTCTCTTTTCTGTCACCCTCCTAGATCTTAACAGAGATACACTCTCTCTCTCTCTCTATATATATATATATATATATACATATATATATACATAGATATATAGATACATATATATATATATATATATATATATACATATATATACATATATATATACATATATATATACATATATATATCACAACTGAACTATATATATATATACGAGGGTACACACATAAGGTACAGTTATGATATATATATATATATATCACAACTGTACCTTATGTGTGTACCCTATATATATTGTTATGTATATATATATATATATATATAAATATATATATATATGTGTTATAAGTGTACCTTATGTGTGTACTCTTGTATTTTTGTGGAAGGGCTCCAGTTCCTCATTAATCTCATTATGCATGTGTAGACTGAATGTACATTTAGCAGGTTATGAAATATATATCACCACAACAGTATTTGAACAGGTCTAAGGTTGTGTGCCTGCATGCGTATGTTCACTTGTGTGGCCGTGCGTGTGCATATGCTGTCTGCCTTGTCCATGTCCTGTTCCCTTGTACAGGGAACCAGGAACAGTGCGCTCGAGGCGGGTAATCACCGGCTGTTGGTGAAGACAGAGACCGGTCGTGAGACAGAGTGTCCTGTGGGTGTGAGCAGCTCCAGAGCGCTGTGTCTTTGGTCAGCGAGCAGTCCAATAAAGTAGTTGTTTGGGTTCAAAACCAAAGATCTGAATCTGTGCTGAATGAGTTATATGAAATTAGGTTATTGGACGTTGTTAGAGAGAAAACAAAAATAAAGTGTAATGTGGATAACATGGGATTTTGGATTGTGGCGCCACAACTTTCCCGTTAGATCATAACTCCAGATGGATCGCTGGAGGCGTCATACATTACAGATCCAATGGTGTCAGACAATCACCAGAGTACCCAAAAGGTAAGGAACACCTCCAACTTGTACATGTTTCTTTGTTTACTTGGGTATCAGGGAGAGAGCACTTCAACTGGAGGATGTTGGATATTTTACATTTGAAAAAATATAACTGAAAGTAATCTTTGCTATATATTTTCGACGTATGTCTTTTTTTTCTTATTATTTGTATCTCTTTATTCTTTTAATTGAATTTGTTTGTCTTATTGTTATTTACAATGTTTTATTGCGTTCTTTTTTGTTCATTGAAACTGAAAAAAATCAATACAAAAAAAGCAAAACAAAAAATCTTAGTAAAATAGGAAAAAAGTAAAAATAGTCTTTGCTGGTCTCAAAAACACATTATATGTTGTGCGTCTTTGCGCGTCTGTACATTAATGTACAGACGCACAAGTGTTAGTTTACAAGCCTAAGAGCCATCTTTTGTGTCTTTACAAAGATGTTGAACTGTACTTAAAAACGTAATGCTGTACCGACTAAAAGGCCATTAAAACTGTAACACCATGCAATTAGATATTCACTTTAAAAAGAAAATGTATTAACTTAATAATGTTGTCCTTTCTGTGGTAGCCACGCTGGAATTTCTTGTTGCTTATCGGCAAACATGAGCGCTGATACTGATGTATCTGCGATGCGCTCGTCTTTTTGCTCAACCTCTTGTTGTTCAACCTTTGACCTTTTAAACCATCCAATTCATTAGGAAATATTACAAGTTTAAAACAGCAAATCAGAGGGAGCAAGGGCCTGTAGCAAAAGCTAAAGTAAGACAAGTTGTTTTTCATTTGAAGTGCTATCGAGCCGGAGCTAAATTCAGTGTTATTCGGTTTGTATATAGCGTTACCGGCGTCTTCATGTCCATGTCCCGTAGAACCTCTCCGAGCTCCTGACACCGGCGCTGCAGGTATGCACTCTGGGCCCAGGTCCGAGAGGCCGGACGCAGAGTCTCAGCAGACATTATTCCTTGAGGATAACACATTTCCCACAGAGAGAATACAGTTACTCTCAGTTCAAATCCCACCCCCCTCCATCCCCCATCCCCCGCTCCCCTCTGAACTTATTACCTTCGCATTGAAAATGCGGAAGGTAATGTTTTGATCGCTGTGTATTTATTTATTTGTTTATTTATATGCGTGTTAGTCGCATAACTCAAAAAGTATTAAACCGAATCGCATGAAATTTGGTGGGATGATTGGTTATTATCCGGTGACCATTTGATTAGATTTTGAGATTGATCGGGTCAAAGGTCAAGGTTAAGGTCATGAAAAGGTCAAAATCTTCTTGAATCTCATGACATTTGGTGGGATGATTGGTTATTATCCGGGGACCATTTGATTAGATTTTGGGATCGATCGGGTCAAAGGTCAAGGTCATGATAAGGTCAAAATCTTCTTCAATTTCTATCCAGTTGGTATGCAACTAATGCCAAAATGTTCATAATTCAATGCCCAATCTTGTGATATGCGAAGGTATTCTAGTTTCAAGATGTTTTGAGATTGCCCTTCATGCCAACGGTGGTTATCAAAGATTTCTCATCGATGGAGAAAATTGTGCTGCTCAACTGTGGCGTTACAGATATGTTCGGTGGTAGAAACAGTTTTGAGAACGAGGCAGAGGAGAACATCTGGGACACAGCGGAGGTGGTTACCCGATTCCTGGCGTACGCTGCTCGGCTGTCCCACGTGTGTGACGGGCTCCCGTCTGCCCTGCTCGGTCTGAGTCAGCGTGGCGGTGATGCCACTCAATTCATCTCCATAATGGTGAGGCAGGCTCCAAAACTCACTGCCCACGCGGTAACCCTAAGACATAGAAGTAACGGTAAGGTCACACGCGGGGTAATATGATGTATATATAACGAAGATGAGATAGGATTCTGACAAATGACCAGAGAAAGCAAATATGTGTCATACATATCCAGAGTGGATGAGTGGCATGACTTGGTTTAGGAACTCTCTCTTCTCCTGAGTTTCTCTGAAGTGGTTCGCTTGGTTCATCAGCAAGTTTTCGACCGGCCTGTCGAGCAACTCTGGAAAGAGTTGAAAGGAGCAGAAGAAGAAGAAAGAAATAGAAAGAAAGTTAATGCATATGTTGTAAATCGAACAGTTGCGAGAATTGAGCAGCACATCTCGCTCGTTAATTTGCTTAAAAGGAGAAACCTCGAGTTTAGATTATGTATGAGAATCTTAACTAAAAAACTCCTGAATCAAGTTAAAATCTTTTACAATATATTTCTTTTTTTTGGTACTGATCTATTATCAATGTTTAGACAACTACAGGTAAGTGAGTTTATTGGGGCTTCGCTCACATCCTTGCATTTGTATACAAGTTTCAGATTCAGATGATTTTTTTAAATTCCAACTCATGGAAGTTTTGTTGTGCTCCACTGTAAAAACAATAGAATAAAAAAACACAGCAGCACAACACACTCACAGTAAAACACATTTAAGGCTGTGATATGATGACTTTCAGGTTGCTGTATTCTCTGATCAGCTCACCAGATAAGAAGTCCTGCTGCTGCCTGCGCTGCGTCATGTGCGTGTGCCAATGCTGCAGCGCATTACACTGCACGTTCCTGTGGCCTGACGGGAGGCCACGCCCACTCTCCGCAGCCTCAGAGTGACGCGTCCCGAGGGCCTCGGATGGATCATATCTCTTGGACTTCGGGATGAGCTTCACCCACTGGATGGTGGAGAAGGAACCAGAAGAGACTAAACGCAGCACGGCCAACGGATTTGAAATTGCATTTGTCAGTTTTGTCAGCTTTCGATTTTAAATGCTGCATGTAAACAACTTTCACCATGATCCCATTATGTTTCACGACCTTACCTCTGTCTCCCCTTTGGCCTCCAGATAACTTCTGAAATCCTCTAAACTACCCAGAATGCTGTGGGGAAGAACCATCCCATGGTCATCAAACCGAAGCCCTTCCAATCCTGGAAAGAGAAAAAAAAGTATCTATTTTAGCCACATGGGTGCATATTATGACGAGGATAATATCTCTTTTTATCTTCGGGAAATATTTGAATAAGCTATTGTACCGTCTATAATTATCCATGAGGGAAAAGGAATGTCACAAAACCTGTGTCGTCCGGAAGTTGAGAGCGAGGGTCCAGATTCACAGCATCCCGTACTTCATCAGCCGGCTGTGTTTTACGCACACAAGCCGTCAGCGCTGGCTTTTGACGACCCTTGGGTGGCTTTGGTATATGAATCTGCAGTCATCATCACATTCTCCGTTACTTATACAACTGCAAAATTAAAAAAACCTTGGTGCCATACACACACAATTTGTATTTTATTGGGGGGAAAAAGGAAATGATCCAACTAGCCTGCATATCCTCCTCGGATGTTTTTAGCTTCTTGTCCTCTGCGGGAGAGGAGACATGTGTTATAAAATGGCAAGTTAGTTTTTGCTTGACTGATGCTATGTTCGGTCAAACGGAGCGCTGCAGGAACTCAAAGTATTTCTTTAATCACTGCAAACAGATTACATGGATTCATGATGTGGTTTTTTTTATCCCCCAATTGTAACATTTTGAAAAGTGAAAAGAGCTTCTACAAAAGTACATCAGTGCTCACAAACACACACAAGAGATTAATCTGGCATACTGACACGGTTATGCAATTCAGCAAATGTCTCTTTATCCATCAGAGCCTGGCTATAGTTTCCATGGCCACGCCAACAATGATTCATCCTTTTTCTTTTGTAAGTGTGCCTCGCTTCCTCCATGCTTTCCGTCACAGACTCAGTCAGTACAGTTATTCAGATAAGTCCCCTAGGCAACAGGTGCCCTTGAGGAAAGAAATTGCTGCAGCACTTTGACACGTCAAATGAATCGCTCCAAAGGATATGATGCAGACCTATTTTTGGTTCAGATCTTGTGTATTTCTTCCCGACATTTAAAGGCATCAAATCCACATTTGCTTTTCACTGTAATCGTATGAAAAAGTGTTTGAATGCAACTAACGCTAACGCCCAAGTACTTGAGTATTTCTATCAAAGCTACTTTATACTTCTACTAGTACTTAGTTACTCCACTTTAATGTTACATATTTTAGATAACTCTACAGTTACTTTGCCCATTAAGAATAGTTCATAAAAAGAGGAAGAGTATGAGTTATATACTTTAGGAAGACTCCTGTTATAGTATTGTACTGTCGGCAGGACTTGTACCTGTAACCAGTAGGCCAGGCTGTGGCTGCACTGTGGTGTTGCTACTATCAATCAATCACACTTTTATTTGAGACTGAAGGTCCAGATAGTGCAAAACATTAAAATAGAATAAAATACATATACAATCACAAATAAAATACATAGAACTACAAATGCTTTATAAATAGACAGCTGTACCAATGTCTCCACAGCTGGGACTGGGAGCATGTAGCTAGTACTGAACTTTATATTTGACAAAGCCATGATGATTTCATTTTCAAAGCCATCAACCCGGCAGATAAATGTGTACAGAAGATTTCTTAAAACAGCTTTGAAAGTATTGACTCCTGCAGCCACAAACATTTCGCTGGCACATCTCCAACTCGGTCTCTTTAATAGTATTTGCATTATAAGCTACTTGAAGTCTCTGTAGACTTGTTTTGTAGTTAGACCACAATTGTGCAGTGTAGTACTAAAGTAGGCCTAAATGGAAGAAGTAACGTTACTCAGATGTAACTCCTGCTGAAGTTACTTCTTCCAACACGTTGACTACAACGAGGAAGCGTTTCACACACAGTGACCTCGCAGTGTGAGACCCATCAGGGTAAAAGGTGAACAGGTGGAGACGTGAGCGAGAATACAGTGAACTTATCTGTCGAGGGCCAGACGCAGACAGAGGAGCTGTAGTTGTACGTGAGCTGACCTGCGGGACGTCTGAACTCCATCTCCGGGGACTCGCTGCAGCTCGTGTGTTTCTTTCTATCTGCCGCGAACGCAACCTGACAACTAATGTGGCGTTAGTTAGCCAGCGAGCTAATGCTGCTAACCAGCTAACTGCTAGTCCGAGTATTCTCTAGTGGTAGTCATGGCAACGGATGACTCAGCGCCACGGAGCAACGAACGAGCCTTTTTTCTTTTTCTTTCTTTCTTTCTTTCTTTCCTTATTTATGTATTTATATATATATATTAACAAATGTTTGTACATTTATAATACGAAAACCCCAAATTGTACAGATACAGAAAAAAACACAACAAATAAAAAGAACCACCGCATAAAAAAAAGACAAAGAACATGAGCAAGGAACACAAATATGTCCTTGAAAGAGTTCATTCTTTCTTCTTTCTGTGCATGATTTATGGGGATTACAAAAAACAACAATATATATGAAGACCTATAAATTAATGTATTTGATGCAATAGCCTATGGCAATACTAATTTCAACATAATAATCCAAATAATTTAGGACATTGTACACGATCAAAGTTATCAAGGGATTTAAGAAACATGGTCAATCACGGGATTACATCCTATATGTGATGCTCAGTCAGTATAGTCCGCATCATGTTTTGTCAACACACCGTGTTCTCCATGAGGAACACAGCGGCACGCTCTGTGAGTCAGCATGACGCGGATGAATCACGGGGTTTGAGGATGGCCTATAAAAGACAGCTGACATCAGCCTCAGCTCCAGAGAAAGTTTGAGTGACGATGAAAAGTCACATCGCAGATTCTGCCCAGTATGTTGCGTGGAGCTAAGAGCCAACATCGAATTAAAACGATGGAGGGAGGCAGCATCTCCAGCGGAACACAGACCACCCCCACCCCGGTTGCGCACCAGCTCAGCAGTTCCACCACTGATGTGCCCCAGTTTCATGGTAATATGGACGGGCAGTGCTCCGCCGGGTCCTCCAGAGTCTTACTGGCGTACAAAAACGCGTCGCAGGCGCAGCATCTGAGTTCATCGGGCATTAAAATGGGATTGGGGATACTTAAAGTGGCCTCGTCTCAGTGGAAACAGGACAAGAAGACGCGCTCAGATGTAGCCGTAAGGCAACTGTCCACAGCCAACAGCAGTCACGCTTGCAAGAGATCCCCACTTGATCAGCTGGCAGCTCTGGTTCTCCACGGGCAAACCCGGCAGCGCCAAATTGGCCAAGCGCAAGCACCGACCAAGCCTCAGAACTGTAAGCGCATCGTGGTCCTCGGTGCGCCGCGGGTTGGCAAGACCTCCATCCTAAGAAGATATCTCACGGACGGGTTTGTGGAGGAGTACAGTCCCACCTCCGAGGATTTCCTGAGGAAACTGTTTCGTATCCGCGGGGAGACGTACCAAATTGACGTGCTGGACGCGTCCAGGGAAAGGGATTTCCCAGCCAAGAGGCGGCTGTCTATCCTCACTGGTGCGTATTTGGCTCACTATCTCTGCCCTGCAGAAACTTACACATGCTTGTCATTTTTTTAAACAGAATAATCGTTGCAATTCATATATATGTGTGTGCGTAAATGATATATTCTCTCTCAAATAATTCGTGGATAAAAATGTCAACGATTAGAGAAAAAAATAATACATGTTCTTTCTTCTTTGCAGGAGACATTTTTCTCCTAGTGTTCAGTCTAGATGACCGGAGCTCTTTTGACGAGGTGTGCGCCCTGAGATCTGAGATTCTGGCCGCTAAATCCAAGCTCTCCAAATCCTCAGCGCAGTGCGCACAGCCGCAGGTTCCCCTGGTGGTCTGCGCCAATAAGGCAGATACCCTGAAGTCCAAGAGAGGAATATCTGCGGCAGAGGTGCTCCAAGTCCTCGGTGATGACTGTGCCTATTTTGAAACATCTGCAAAGGAAAGCACAAATTTAGATGAAGTCTTTGAAACTTTGGCCACGCTCGGCGGGCTTCCGGCTGAAACTGGCCCGTCTCAGCATCGCAAACTCTCCCTCCGCTCCTACCAGGCGACGCGCACAGGCCGTGTGCCTGGGAGGGGCTGTCCGGCCCCGGGGCGCGAGGAAGCTTGCGGCGCTCTGTACCCACTGGCCCGTCGGCCCAGTTTTAGCACGGATCTCCGACATGTGATCGGGTTACATTCCGCCAGAAAGCCGAGCAAAGCGCTGGAGAAATGTCGGATTCAATAAGAGAAACACAGGCTGAGACGAAGTTTACAGAGCAGATAGAAACAAGGAATTAAGTCCATGTTGTACATCATATAATATCGTAGTATCATTGTGTAATTCAATGCACTTGAGATGTTTTCAAATAAAAATATTTTTTGATATTATAATGGCTATTGCTTATTTACCCAAGAAGCTGCGTATATATATATATATATATATAAATATGTGTGTGCATGTGTGTATCTGTGTATGAAATGAATATGTGTGTGTGCGTGTGTGTATATTGATATATAGTTACTTTATTAATCCTGCAAAGGGAAGTTGTTTTAACTACAGCAGCATTTTTAACATAAAGTAATATAAATGCACAACATATAAAAAATTGAATATAATCAGATAGTGCTATGTATTGTATATCTATCTATCAATCTATATCTATCTATCTATCTATCTATCTATGTATCTATCTATCTCTATCTATCTATCCATACCTCCCTACCCCTATACCTGCATGCGTGTGTGTGTGTGTGTGTGTGTGTGTGTGTGTGTGCGTGCCACTTTTTCAACTGTGAAGGAGAACGTATATGGAGCATGTTGAGTCAGGAACTTCATCATTGTATGATTGCTGCATATTCTATATTCATCTTATAGCAGCTCCTTCTCTCTCCCATGTGTGTGTGCCTGTGTGTGTGTGTGTGTGTGTGTGTGTGGATTGCCTGAATGCCACAGTCCCAATCACATCCTGAACAATCAGATTACAGCTGCGGTTTCCCGTTGGAGACCAATCCTTCCGATCCCAAATGATCCTCTAAATGACCTCTCAGGTACTCAGCGAGTGTTTCATGCGTGCCATCAAGGACTCTCACCCCTGTGATCACTTCACTCTTGATTTTATGAAGCTAAAGAGGCCTCTGATGGGCATTGTACACCATCCTGAGGGAGGAGTGTTGGTCTGCTCTGCTGACGAGACATGACAACTACACGACTCCAAACGTATGAAATTAATGAATAAACGTAAAATGTAATGTAAAATGTCTGTGGCCACCATTCATTTTAATAGCTTGGTGGTAACAACAAATTCACCTTGCAGTAGGTGTTAATAAACTGGATGTTTTTTCTGTGTGCTACACTGAAGGCCGTTCGCTCCTCTAGCTGGAGGTATAGAGCGTTTCCATGGCCACTGCTTTTCAAGTGTATATCCAGCCCACTCAGGCTTTACACTTACCTCACATGACCCTTGCAGCAGCGTTTGTAAAAAAAGAAAGAAAAATAATTCCACAATGCAATGATGAAAGGATTGATAACACCACACGCCCACGCTGTCACCTAAAAATAGTGATAGTGCAAACTCTTAAATCTCTTCTTTACGCATTAAACATGATAATCACGCCATGGCACTTACGAGAGCCCGTGTGTTATTCTAAAAAAAAGAACCCAGTGAGAGTTTCTTTTCTTACTGAGCTCTAATTGGGTGCCATTATAAAGATGTGTGGTGTGTGAATGTGAGTCACAACGCCTGAAAGCCACAGAGGGGGAAGGCAGAGGCTCGGGGATATGGGCACTGCGGAGAAAGAATATATTTTTGAGCAAAAAGAACATATGTAGGAAGAATGCAGGATGATATATCCACTATGTCACATTTAGTTGCCTAATGACTCCTCCTCCTCCGAGAAAACATACATCCAGCTCACATTCATCAGTGTGTACACATGAGTCAATTCTGTCACGACGCTATTAGAGTGGACCCAAAAGCACGACTCAGACAGGAGTAACAAAGATTACTGTCTTTGGTTGGCAACAGGCAAACAAGTCAAAACCGGGAGATCAGACGAAGAAGCAAACAAGTCCAAAAAGGGGCGGGGCAGAGAATCAGAGGTCAGGGCAGGCAGGCAGGGTCAGAACAGGCAGGTCAGGAATATACTCTAATAACGCTGGAGAACTTGGCACGAAAACACAAGACAATCTGTCAGAGGACAACTGGAAGTGAGGGAGCTAAATAGTGAGGGACTAATGAGGGGATGGGCTGCAGGTGAGAAGGGCGTGAGGACCAGGTGAAGGGAATGAGGGACTAACGAGGGAGTGATCAGAGGCAGGTGAGAAGGGCGTGAGGACCAGGTGAAGGGAATGAGGGACTAACGAGGGAGTGATCAGAGGCAGGTGAGGGGAGTTGGACTACGAGATGGTGTAACAGGATGAAAACAACTATTACAAAAAGGAAGGTGTGGAGCTAAACTGTTACACAATTCAGTGTTAAAAATTCAGTGTCAAAGTATATTAACTCTTTATAACGCTTGTAGTGTTATTTACATTTGACAATCGACTAGTGTAAAATGAACACTTCTCAGTGTAGAATAATAACTCTTACCACTTACCAGAGTCGCGCTAACTTTGACATTTTAACACTATGTTCAGTATTACTTTAACACTCTGAAGATAAGGGACATATGTTCACTGAGTGTTACAATGTGAGTAACACTATAAAGTGTTAGGTAGTGTTACATTTTTACTCTATTTAGAGTCAATTTAACTCTAAAACTTCAACACTTGGGCAAGAGTTAATTTAACTCCAATTCCGATTGGGACCATATACACTCAGCAATAGTGTTAGATTTAATTTTTTAAGTTTTATCTTAACACTGCAAAATTTACTGTGTATCATCCTATCCAAAAAGAAGAA
The DNA here is from genome assembly GCF_029220125.1 of Pseudoliparis swirei. NCBI lineage: Eukaryota > Metazoa > Chordata > Actinopteri > Perciformes > Liparidae > Pseudoliparis > Pseudoliparis swirei. Next base: position 22,490,518 of record NC_079411.1, read on the forward strand.
TTATAATGTATCACGCATTTGTAAATGAAGTTACAATTAACAACACATGCCAGTTGACTGTTCACTACCGAGAGTGATGAGTTACTGTTGCTCTAAGCGGATAACAGGGCAGGTTTACCACAAATCAAAGATGAAGTCACATCTGAGTTCACACTTTATTTTCATACATCTTCTTTCTCTTGAGTAGTTATTTTGAGGAGTTAATGTTTTGTGTTTCCTGACATATTGAAACAAGTTAATCCTTCTATGTTTTCTGCGTCTGCAGTGAGGCCGTCTGAATTCTGTCGCCTGATTGGAAGTTCACATTGCAGGAGGTTGGAATCAATTTCACTCGTGAGTGGCGACTTTATTGTGCGTGCAGTTCTTCATTGTTGTAGCTCGCACACACACACACACACCTGCAGGTAGCGTGATGCTGTTTCTCGACTCGGCCTTGTCCTTCACAGATTGTTCTTCAGCCTCACAAACCCCCAATTTTTAGGAACACGATGCACTGCTTTTTCTTTTTCTCACATTCTGCTCAGAAGGAAGATAAATGGATGCTGTGTATTTACACCAACAGTGTTCGGAGAGTTTGCTTGTCAACACTCCAATCAGTCACTAGTTCACAGCTGCTGGGGCGAGATCGTGCCACGGAGATAAAGATGAGAGCAGGCGGGTGGCTTGTCACGCAAGTGGATAGAGAATTTAAATGATAATGATGGTACAAGCACACACACACACACACACGCACACACACACACACACAGACACAGACACACACACACACACACACACACACACACACACACACACACACACACACACACACACACACACACACACCACCATCTCTCTAACATTAACCTCTTATGGTTTGGCCTGTTCATTGGCCGTATGCTATAATTGCTCTAAAAGTACTCTATACTGAGAAAATGACATTAAATTTAGCGATGCTAAAAGTGAAACCTGGAACAAAGAACAGTTCAACGTCAGTTTTTAGACAGGTTGCTGTGGTCGGATCGTTGTGCTGTGAAACAGTCTCTCCACCTGCCAACATATCAGACAGCTGAGTAAACACTTAACACACCTGTTTCATTATATAACCAGACAACTAAAGGCACCATTTATTTAGTCATCTATGTTTTAATCAAAGCAATTAATTTATTTTTTATTTTGTTTTGTAGTTTGTTTTGGGATATGTATGTGTGCATATATGTATTTATGTGTATGTATGTATGTATGTTTGTGCATGTGTATATATATATGAATATATAAATATCATTGTGTCCTATTTTATGTGTGTATGTATTTATGTGCATGTATATATATATATATGTGTGTATATATATTTGTATGTTGTCTAAGCGAATAAAAAATGTAAGACAAAAATACATGTTTTTTTTACAGATACCTGTTGTGGCCTCATAATGTGGTTATAAGACACTGCGTATATCAATTACACACAGCAACCAAATACAGCCCATTCCCAGAGCTGTGGACAGCCTCTTTGGGGACGCACATTTTCAGATGTAAACTAAAGACAATACAAGGAAATAGGAAGCCCCCCGAGCAACTGACTTCCAGAAGTTTCCCAGAATGCTAACGTCTAGAGAGAAGCCACAGAGCTTGTCTAAGTTCACAACTCGGGCCTGGAAAAACGCATTTGGCCAGGAGGGAACTGGAAAAGATAAATCTGAAGTAATGGCTGAAGGTAAGAGCGTCTGTGTGACTTGTGTTTAAAGGAAACAGCGGTGATCTGCTGGTTTCTGTGAGATGATCCCCCGACTGACGCTAGAAAGGGCACGAGAGGGACATCATAAAAACAGACCTTTATAATGATGTCATTGACTCATAGTGTATTTTGGTGTGTGTTGTATTATTTCTTTTTTACAGCAATACCACTGCGAGAAAAGAAACAGAAAACTCTCCCTCGGTCGGATGGGTGTGGTCTGAATAACGTTGACGGTATGCTCATTCGTTATCTCTCATATCTGTAAACCCCCTACTAACAAAGCATTAGCAGTAGCTTTAAGTACAAGGACTATTAAAGCTTTTAGATAACACATAACACATTTAAGGTTGCCAGGTTGTAAAACTACCTTTTATCTGGTGTTTATTCCTCTCTAATATTTAGGGTGACCAGACGTCCTGTTTTCCCCGGACATGTCCTGTTTTTGAGACCTAAAAAATGCTCGCTCCCTAACCCTACTAGAAAAATCTACACAACTAAAATCTTTCTTTAATTGTATAACATCTGTAACTGTAGACTTACTCAATACTAGTCACTAACTTTTTGCACCCTATAATGAGCATGGTGTTTTCAATGGTCATTAATAAAAGAGTTTCTTCCAATACAATAAAACATGTGTGTGCAGCTTTAACTGTAATGAATCATTTACTAACACAGTTTTGTTTCTGTTGTCCTGAAACTCTTCCCCAGACGGTGCGTGATTGAACATTATGTGGACCAAGTTCTTACTACAGCTGTAGTTTACATGATGTTACAATATGTGCACGCTTGTAACATTCATTTCACTTCTTACACATTACTGCCACCAACTGTGCATCAGGTGTGCTTCTTTATCAGAAACAGTGGCTGTGTCTACGACCGGACACTTTACGAAGTACACTGCAGTACAGTGCACTCCGTCGCTGATAAGTGCTGTATCAAATGGAACACTTACGTTAACCACTTGGCGGAAGTGACGGACGCAAATCTGTTCACGGCACCCGCGAAATTAAGCCGGGAGTGACGTACGCAAATCTGCTCGCGATACCCGCGAAACTTAAACTGACAAAATGAATGCACTTCTTGCCCTCTTTTTGTCCCTTGTTTACCCCTTTCTCCACCCCATGTGGAAACTGCGATACCTCCACAATTAGCTCCGTGGTCTACCGCTTGTGCTACCGTAGCCATCTCGTCCGCCATTGTTTTAGAAATAAAATGAAAAGCTGGCGAAAGGGCTCCTCCTCTTCCGCTGCGTAGCCAAGATGGCGGCCGTTTAGGGCCAGTCGTGTCCATCGTCTTACACTGCATTTTTTGCCCGTTTGCAGTGCGCCATCCGGGTACTTTCAGTGCACTGAATTCTGCTGGTTTTGTCAGTATGGCGCCCTAAGCACTGAAAGTCAGTGCTCCAAGTGCTCAAGTGTCCGGTAGTAGACACAGCACTTCTTTTAAATCACTTCTTAAAACCCATTTTTATAGAACTGCTTCTAAATGATGTCGTCCTTTCATGCGGTTCTTCGGTTCCCCTCATTTAGTTTGTCTTTTGTTCTTTATTTTGTTTTTGCATTTTTCTATTCCATTTGTTTGCATTGATTCTCATAGAGCACTTTGTAAACCCTGTTTTTAAAGGTGCTATATAAATAAACTTATTATTAGGGTGCTCGTCGTAGAGGAACTTTTTGTATTTCGTGGAATTATTATTGTTATAATTTTATTTCTCTCCAAAGAAACCCCTTTTTGGGGCCTTTATCATATCCCACAAGTTGTCAGATTTGATATGCATATCAGGACTGTTTAATAATTTGATATTTTGGGGATCTTGCATTTGTTTATAAAGAAATGTCTTCATAGCGCCCCCTAGAATTTTCGTACCTTCAAAAGCAATAGCTTTTCGCCCCCAATGACCGATTGACTTGACATTTGTATTACTATTATTTATGCATTTGAAACGCATTCCTCTATCTCGCTACTTATGATCGAAAACCTCAACAGGTTGCCTTCTTTTAAAGATCTCATCTAAAAATATGAAGCACGTTATACTAGAGGGAAATACACGATTCAAACATGTCGTTCACAATCTTAGCAAAACATCTAAAGGATTCCCGTGTGCCTTGCGCTCAGCATTCATTGAGCTTCTGTCGTCACAGCTCTGGATTCGTCCGGAGCGCTGCGGATCGTCCTGGTGGGCAAGACAGGATCCGGCAAGAGTGCATCCGGAAACACCATCCTAGGAAGAGCCGCCTTCAAAGAGGACCCGAGCCCCGAGTCCGTGACCAAGCGCTGCGAGACGCAGAGCGGGGAAGTGGACGGCACCGCGGTCCAGGTGATCGACACTCCGGGTCTGTTTGACACGGGCATCTCGGAGGAAGATTTAAAAACCAGAATCGAGGAGTGTGTCAAGATGTCGGTGCCCGGCCCTCACGCCTTCCTGCTGGTGATCCGGCTCGGGGTGCGCTTCACCGAGGAGGAACGGAACGCCGTCAAGTGGATCCAGGATAACTTCGGAGACGACGCCTCCATGTACACCATCATGCTGTTCACGTGCAAAGATCAGGCCAAGGCCGACAACGCCCTGAAGGAGTGCAAAGAGCTGCGGAGACTGTCCATCACGTTTGGACGCAGGTACCACGCGTTCAACAACAACGACGCCGAGGACCAGATGCAGGTCAAGGAGCTGGTGACCATGGTCAAGGAAATGATCCAGGACAACGGCGGGAAACACTACACCAACGAGCTGTACGAGAAGGCCCAGAGGAAGCTGAGGGAGGAGGAGGAGCGGAAGCAACAAGAGGAGGACGAGAAGAAAGAGGAGGAGAAGAAGATGTGGGACGCCGAGAGGGAGAAGAACGAGAAGGAGAGGGAAAAGGTGAAAAGGGTTAAAAGGAAGAATATCCGCGTGGCCTCGGCCGCCGCCGTTTTGTTGGTGGCGGCCGGCGTGATTATAGCCGTGGGAGCCGACACCACGGTGGCGTTGGCTCTGGGCGCGCCGGTGCTCGTCTTGGCCGTGCTTTGTGGTTGCGCCGCCTTTTGCTTATGGAAGGGCATAAGATGCAAATCCAAAGCTCATGTTCCCGTGTGAAATATGTGGGAGGCGAGTGGCGAGGACATCTGCAGGATGTGACCCTGAGTGGAAGCACACATTACCGTTGACTGTTTCCAGCTCATCGGTGAATGGTGTCGTCATGGCCTGTTTCTGCATTCTGCTCCCAACAGTATTACGTTTTGACGCAACATTGCAATGACAGAATAATGTGATTTGAATGCTGACAGTAAACAAACGGTATGAAATGGGTTTTCTCTTGTTTTTTCTTTTCACTCGTTTGTCGTTTGAAGCTTTTAAATGAAACCCACATCGATATAATACAATCATGCAATATTAATATATTTAGAATGTGATTATAGGATAGCAAAAGTATATTTTGGTAGAATATAATCACAATATTAATATATTTAGTATGTGATTATAGGATACCAAAAGTATATTTTAGGATAATATAATCACAATATTAATATATTTAGTATGTGATTATAGTGATTAATTGTATACCAAAAGTATACTTTTGGTATACAATTAATATATAAAAATAATAGAATGAATAAGTTTACTTACTAATCACAAAACATGTGATATATTTAATGTAGGTATTTATCAAATGTGCTTTAAATACATTGTTTCAATGCTAATTTAGAGCATACAGTTTGAAATATAGAAAAAAAAAATGTTTGAAAACAAAGTTTATTGAAGTACATTTAAGTAATTGCACATAACTTACACTTAAAGTATATTTTTCTTATAATATATTTCTTAAAAGTATACTACAGTACAATTATTTTAACGTGTGTTAAAAGTTGAATTTTTAAAATAGGTGAAAGCGTGACTTGAGCATACTTTTGATATATTTGCAGAAAGTACATTACTTTGATAGTATATTTAAAATGTATTATTGACATTTTAAGTATATTTTAAATACATCTAAGTATATATTTTTTTCCGCCTGGCTCCTGACTGAGATTCCGAATACATATATTGTTAGAATGTTTTGAGATATTGTGCAATAGATCTCAAAACGTTTTTTAAGTGAACAGTTCATACATTACTTGTAATAATTGCTCGAACAGAATATCCTAATGTTCCTTATTTAAACTGTGATGGGCTGTTGACCTCACTTTATTATTAGTAACATTGCTAGCTCACTTCCCGAAAGGAAACGAGAGACAATGGTAAACGTCCGCTGGCCGATCACATTTCACTGAGGAGGCATTGTGAACAAAGCAAACACCTCAAACACCACCAGCACATCCCTGTTGGCCACCAGCTCCTAACATCTGCACACAATGACCAAAAAGGCCTTGACATGATGAATGATGAGCTGGAGTCAACCACATACGGATCAAATTAAGGGCACTTTAGCTTTAAAATGTTGGGATCAAGCTAAATTACATTTCACAAACTGTTTGCGCAACGATAACAAACTCTTAGCTGATCGGAGTATGACCTTTTTTTGGTAGTTGGAATGCAATATTCAGTGATTAGCTTGCTTGGTTTGCTTCGAACGTTTAGCAGGTGTGCCAGATTAAGTCTTCATCCATTATGATAATACAAAAAAGAAAACTAGATGAATAAAATGCATTAGTGCAGTGGTTCTCAACCTTTATTTAGTGATGTACCAGCTGTGAAATCTTTTTTCAGCCAAGTACCCCTAGCTAGGGCAAAACTATTTATTGGGGTTGAAAAAAAAGATGTAATACACAGCGTTGTGCCATCAGTGTCTGATTTTATATTGAATATACAAAATGCAGTTTATTAATGTACACTTATATTTGATTGACTATTTAATGAATAACAAAAGGATTTTTGAATGGATGCTAATTTTAAATAGATTTAAAAAATATCACACGTACCCTTTGGAGTGTTTTCACGTACACCCAGGGGTACACGTACCTCCATTTGAGAACCACTGCATTTGGGAACTAAGATGGGCAATTTTCACATGGCATCAAACTTTTTGATTAAATTTCAATTCAATTCAGTTTATTTTGGATAGCCCATTCTCACAAATTACAAATTTGCCTCAGAGGGCTTTACAATCTGTACACATAGACATGATAGTTACATTGATAGTTTTATTTGTTCACATATGTGAAAATAATTCATGTTTGCATCCGTCACATCAATATTTTAGACCAAGAATAGCAACCTTTCTCTCTTTGTGCCTTTATGAAGGAAACAACCACCTCAGGTTTACTTCTTCGTCCAGTAGAGCAGGGGTCCTCAACCCCCGGGCCGCGGCCCGGTACCGGTCCGCGGCTTGGTTGGAACCGGGCCGCGGAAAAAAAGTTAATAAATAAAAAAAATTTAATTTTTTTTAAAAAAATCAGTCGGAAAAATATCTTATTTTGAAAAAGGACCGGATACACCCGTGTGTACGTCTGAGCCGCGTTTAGGAGTCTTAAAGTTCGGGTTTATCGCTGCAGGCGAGTCTCACGCGTCGAACCCTCTGCTGGCGGCACAGTGACACAGAATCTTAAAACATATTCAACCTGCTCAATGAATTCTGTCACTTCAGGGAAATGACAACTGTTTTCAAGTTGGCCGATAAAGTCGCTGCTGTGTGGGCGAGTGAACAGCGGAATATTCTATATGTTTCAGACGTTGACCGGGTGGAAGAGGCTTTTAAAAGAGTTTGAGCGGTACTCCAACCACAAAAGACCCGACTGCAAAAGAATAGACCTGCAACCCATTTGTAAACAAACCCACCCGGTGAATCGAGCCCGTCCGAGCTAGAAATAAATGTGTTCGAGATGCAAATGACGGTGGCCTGAAGGGACATTTCACACAACAACTCTGCCGGTGTTCTAATGACAGCGACCAGAACTCGGTTAGGAGCAGCGGACCAAACACACGTCTGTGTCGCCGTCTCCATAAGCGGCTCGTTGCAGGTAAACAAGCGCACGGCTCACACTCATTCGGCGTAATGATGAGTTGTTGTTTTGGCACTTTATGCCCTTCGTATAATTGTATGACGTCATATTTATTACGTCATTTATATTGCCGGTCCGTGAAAATAATCTCTGACACGGAACCGGTCCGTGGCTCAAAAAAGGTTGGGGACCGCTGCAGTAGAGGACAGAGTTGGGTTATGTTTTCAAAAACTCAAATTGGATACTGAAGCAGGATAAATCCAATACTGTATTTCCATTTAAAAGCCACAATGCATTGTAACATTTACATATTGATATTCATGTTTTATATGGGTCACCATTAGATTAAAACCTGTGCATCGATAAGTAATGCACGTTACAGGTTAGACATTCACACTAAACAGCGTTCACTGTACAATTCAGTATTAGAATGAAATGCAAAATTTAGATAAACATTTGGATCCCAATAACAGTCGCACAATAAAATACATATAAAGTCAAATATATATATATATATATATTATATGAAAACATCATATAAAATCACATAAAAAAATGATCAGATAAATTTGCAAAATAATATTTTCCCATTTATCTGTAAGGCATATAGCATGCAGACATACTGACAGTGTGATGGAGACTGGACGAAAGGTAACTTTTCTGATGTAAGTAACTTTACTCTGAACTCTAACCTCCCCTTCCTCTCAAAGATCATTAGAAAGTGGTCGCAAATCAGTTGTGTGACTTTCTACAACATCATAATATTTATTTAAGGAGTTTCAGTCAGGATTTAGAAAACACCACAGCACAGAGACAGCACTGACCATGACATCCTATTACAGAGACTGGATCAGTCGATTGGCATTTCAGGCACCGCACTAAGTTCGTTTAGATCCTACTTATCAGATCAATCTCCATTTTTTATTTGTAAACGATGAAGCCTCGATGACCACCAACGTTAGTCACGGAGTTCCCCAAGGTTCTGTGCTTGGACCACTTTTATTGACCTTATACATGCTTCCTTTGGGCAAGATTATCAGGAAACACTCCATACATTGTCATTGTTATTCAGCTGATACTTAGTTATATCTATCAATCAAACCAGAGGAGACAAACCAGCTCACTAAACATCAAGCATGTCGTAAAGACATAAACACATTGATGACCTGCAACTTCCTGATGTTAAACTCGGACAAAACTGAAGTTATTTTACTCGGCCCTGAGCACCTCAGAGATCAATGATCTGGTGATGTGGATTCTGTAGATGGCATTGCCCTGCCATCCAACACCACTGTAAAGAATCTCTGCGTTATCTTTAATCGGGACTTGTCCTGTAACTCCCACGTGAAGCAAATCTCTTTGTACATGCTTATGGAAAAAAGTTACCATTTAAGTGCTCACTCAACAGGGAGTGACCTTTCTGATGCGATGCCTGTGTTCCTGTAGAACCAGTTGTTTCAGATGTTTGTTTTGCAAGGCTTCGGTTACTTCCTGTTCATTAAATATCTTTAAACAATGTTCAATGTTGTCCTTGGCTACCAGGATCAACTGATCAGTGTGTTCCTGTTTGCTTGCAGGAACCTTGGAGTCATCTTAAAAGCATCTTGGCAGCTTCATACTGTGCAGAGTACGATGTTCAAAACACCTTTTCATACCTAATCATACCTGTAATGTTGAATGAGTGTTGTTGTATGGCATCAATATATATTATTTATTCTGCATGCAATGCATTGCTTCTATTGCACTGAAAGGAAGTTTGACACTGTAAATTACTTTTCTAAAAATGTATACCTTCTTGGCGAGCGTTTTCTGTCTTATGTATTCACTGGAGTCCTGGAAGCTTTTGTTGGAGTATTTGCTTTCTAAACTCTAAATTTCCACGTCATACAAACTCGATACAACATCAAACAACACGTTTTGAAGCTTTTATCACATTTTTAATTTTATTCCAATCTTTTAAACAGAATGATTACAATAGTGTTCTTCACACAGTATGAGATCCAGGATATGAATGTACAGCATCGACATTATACGGTTGGTCATAAAAGGTTAATTTACAGTTTAAAGCAGTGATTAGTTAATATGCATGTACATTATTTATGAAGCAATACAATGCAACTTTGGCAATAAAAAAGTCCGATTTGAAGTTACTGCCTCAAAGAAGGCAATGAATGGAATGACCTCATTGGTATTCTTAAAGGATCTTGGCTTGACTCAACTGTCTGTTTTAGGTTGTATCCACCACCCGATTACCTGAATAACCCCTGCTCAGCGCCGCCACTCCCAAAACGCGCACTACGCGCTGTGCGTAAGTCCTGAGGGGGCACCAAAAATTAGGCAACTAAAAAAATCCTCAGTTATAATAATTATAATGCCGATATTATTTCAGTCTAGAAATATTAGGCACCTTTTAGGCATGTATATCACAAAACAGGCAGAACAAGAGAGATGTTCAATCGCCCAGTACCCCCACCTCCGCCCAAAAGCGGTCCACAATGTCCTTTGAATTCTTCTTTCTCGGGGCCTCTTCGTACATGCTTCTGGTATAATAGTTACCATTTAAGTGCACTATCTTGTCTATCTTTTCAAACAGATGAGCCACCTGAGTGCGATTTCCCATGCATGTGTTGTCAAACACTGTGTACCTTTCTTTATAGACACTGATTAACTCCTTGAGATCAGGAGCTTCGCCTAAATACTCGCAAATGGACTTCTCCGTGAGCGTGTCTCCCCGAGTGAAGAGCACCATCGTGTAATTGGAGAATTCCTCACCGAAGTTGTCTTTAAACCACATGACAGCCTTCTTCTCCTCTTCAGTAAAGTGTGCATCCAGTCGGATCACCAGCAGGAATATATGTATTCCGGGGTACGACAGCTTGACGCTTTCCTCCATTTCCCTTTTCAAGCGGTCTTCGGTAATCGCATTGCCAAAGACTCCCGGGGTGTCGACCACGCTCACATTTCTTTCATCAATGTAGTTGATTTGTTTTTTACACTTCTGCGTCACAGAAGAAGGAGACATCTCTGAGGTGAAGGCTTCTCGTCCCAGGATGGTGTTCCCTGTTGCACTCTTTCCTGATCCAGTCTTCCCCAGCAGGACAATCCTCAGGTCACTGACAACCGGAGAGCTGCAGTCTGAGGACAAGAAGACAGAGAGACACTTCAGTTGAACTTCTGAGAGCTTTTAGGTCAGCTCACATAAGAAGAGCAAAAAGTCTGCACGACGGTATATATTCCTTCAAGTAAAGACACTCACCTTCTGTTGACGTTGAATCCATCGTGTTGTAGAAAATGAAGTCAAACTTAACTTTGAACCACAATTCTGTGCAATTCTTAACCCTTCCTCCTAGCTCACAGGTCCTCTGTACTGGATTGCTAGTAATATATTTTCTCTCTCTCTCTCTCTGTGGTCAAATAGAAAGTGAAACTCACAGTTCCTCTGTTCTGGATTGTTCTCTCTCTCTCTCTCTCTCTCTCTCTCTCTCTCTCTGTCTTTGATCAAATAGAAAGTGAAACTCACAGTCCCTCTGTACTGGATTGCTAGTTCTTTCTCTCCTCCACATTGCACACTGAGAAATTGTATAAATTAGTCGAATAAAGTCAATTCGAATATATTTGGAAAAAAATTAGGTATAAAAAGAAATAGCGTATGGTTGATTAAAAAAAATAGAAAACAGCACAACTCAAACTATACTATATTTGCAAAGTATACACATACGGTACACTCATCCAGCCACTCAATATGAGTAATACAACTGGCAAGTTACAGTGAAAAAAACACGATGATAGTGGGAGTGAGGGAGTACTGCAAACAATTAATAATAAACAGGACAGTTAAAATGTACAAATAAAATAATTTTAAAATGCTTTGAAAATAGATGCCATTAAAACAAATGCTGCAATTTCATTGGAACTACTTTCTACTGAAGAAATGGTCTCTCGAAAAAGAGTTGAGTGGTTATCATGCCAGTCGGTGACAGGAAGTGACCTTTCTGATGCGACGCCTGTGTTCCCGTAGAACCAGTTGTTTCAGATGTTTGTTCTGCAAGGCTATGGTTACTTTCTGTTCTTTAAATATCTTTAAATATGTCCATGGTTGCCAGGATCAACTGTGATCAGGGTGTTCCCTCAAACTCTTGACACCCTGGAAATTACTCTTTTTAAATGTGCCTTCTTGGCGAGTATGTGTCTTATGAATTCACTGGAGTCCTGAAAGCTTTTCTTGGAATAGTTACTTGCTGGGGCCAAACGAGACCACGCCGGGGCCCGACTACACTCTTTCCAAGTGGCAAGGGCCTTTCGTGGTCACGGGGTGGTGCGTTCTGACGGGGGCGGAGCTACACAGATCTACCACCTCATCCTCCTAAAAGCATGGAGGGAGGCATGAAAGATACCAACGCCCGATTACTCGGTGGTATCTGGCTTTTCAGCCTCGGGACGCAGAAGGGACGAAGTCGGGGGAAGAGACCGGAGTCACCGTCTGCAAGGCGGTCGGAGAGAGAGACGAAGACAGAGACAGTCGGCTCAACCGACAGTCAATAAAACCCATTGAGAACCTATCACTGATGAGTAATAGGCGCCTCTGGCATTACGGAGGGCCTTCTCATTCTAAGCGTGATTCTTCCAAATTGGTGGAACGCCATATACTTTCAAGCTTTTCGCAATGTTTGCTTTGGTTTGCGGTTCTGAGGGTTATACCAAGGAGCAAACCTGCAAATAATGAGCACAAGCATCTGAACCGAGGGCCCGTTGAAGCCTGTGTTGCAATGGGGGCGTTCTCTCTGCCATCTAGTGGCTCGACAAAGCAACTTTCGATGTACCCACCTGCTTGCTTTGTCCTAACTAACTTCACTAAAATAGTCCTAGATTTTTTCACCAAACAAAGCAGTTTATTATGACATGGGAGTTGTTTCACGTGGTGCTCGTCAGATCTCCTGAACGCATCAAACTCCAATCAGCTGTCATCTCCTCCTCGCCTCCATATGTTGCCCAAATATGGCCCATCGCGGGCCGAGAAACGACAAGATGGTAGCAATCAACAATGTCTGGAACAAAGTGTCCTTGTGCTGTCATTTTCTGCATAACTAGCCGTGTGTGTGTGTGTGTGTGTATTGAGTATGCAGCATTACACACTGCTGCCCTCCCACACCCCTGTATGAGATCCAAGGAGACAAGCTGGTCAGTCATAACAGAAGAAAGACACCAACTACTCGCATCACGCGACTACAGCGCCAAGAAGCACACGGAGGATCGTCAACATCTGTGGACATCTGGTTGCGTGATTAGTGAATTAAAGGTATGTTTTATTGAGCTTCATTGAACTGCAGCGTGAGGAAATGAATGAATTGATTGAACTAAAGAAAACCAGCTGAAGCAAGTTCAATGCACTTATTCATATTTATGTAACTGTTGTATTGTACTGGTTTAAAAAGAACAACGGTCTCAAAATGATTCAATGTGTTTGTTAAAATGTGCTTCTGTAAAGTAAATCTGTGGAACACTGTCATCTTAACAGTATTGCTGAAGAAAGTTCACCGAGGAGAAGAAGGGGACTCCTCTCACGATCTCACAATCCCTGGTCGTCCCACTGAATGACTCAGAACATACCGCGGGAAACTTTGACTTTCATCTCCTGAGAGCTCAGCAAACCTCCTGGCGAGGAAGACGAGAAAAGAATCTGAAATCGTTCTGCTTTTCTTCCATCGAGAGCGCGAGAGGAGCTTCTTCGTCGGCCATGGCGTCAACGGGTCTCCAGCTGCTGGGCTTGGTGTTGGCTGTGATGGGGTGGGTGGGCGGGGCGCTGGTGTGCGCGGCTCCTCTGTGGCGCGTGTCCGCCTTCGTGGGCGGCGAGCTGGTGATCGCACAGGTGTTGTGGGAGGGACTGTGGATGAACTGCCTGTCTCAGACCACAGGTCAGATCCAGTGCAAGTCCTACGACTCCACCCTGGCGCTGCCCGCGTCTGCCCAGGCCGCCCGGAGCCTCACTGTTCTCGCCTTACTCCTCTGCCTCCTGGCCCTCATGCTCGGGGTGGCCGGGGCCAAGTGTACTCACTGCATGGGGGACGGTAACCACGCCAACAAGGCTCGGCTGGCAAGGATAGCGGGGCTGCTCTTCGGCGTGGCTGGCTTGGCCTACATAATACCCATCAGTTGGACGGCCCATGCGATCATCAGGGACTTCTACGATCCGAATGTCCCGGCGCCTTTAAAGAGAGAGCTGGGGCCGGCCCTGTACCTGGGCTGGGGGGCCAGCCTGCTGCTCATGGTGGGGGGCTCTCTGCTCTACATGGGCTCTTCTCCACAAGGAGCAAGAGCGCTGCCTGTTTTCGGCGGAGCAGCGAAGGACAACCCAGTGGCAGGGCCGTCAGGGGAGGCCAAGCAACCGGGGAAATCATTTGTATGAGATGATTTTATTGGACGTGCAAGGTCAACCTGCAAGGTCACCGTCTATTAGAGGACGTCAGCCTCTATTGTGTTTACTGTCTTATAAAGCAGAGAGTTGTGTTTTGTTTATTTTAGCCATAATGTGGATTCCATTACACTTTGGCAAATTATTATTAATGAATTTACACAATGAGCTACTCGGCTGAGGGTTTCTACAATGTATAGCTTTCAGTCCGAGTGGGATTCGACATGAATTGTGGGAGGTTTTAAATGTTTAAAAATTAATCTGTGTGATTTACATTTCTCAAATTCCAGTCTGCCTCTGCTTGTGTGTGTGTGTGTGTGTTTGTGTGTTTGTGTGGGCGTTCTGTGTACAGAAGGCCAGTGTACATGGCATATCTGTGTATGCTGGTGTGTTCACTGACAACATGCAGTCAGAGCGATGCCTGTTTATTTAATTTCATGAAAGTGTTGTTGATGAATGAATATTTGGGGAATTTAGCAAATTTACTCTTGACATTTTCTTTTTTCATTTATGTCATTATTCCTGTTTATATTTATTTTTACTGTGGTTCTGTGTAATGTTTTTATACTGCAACCTTTTATTGATACCAGTTCAAACTGCCCCTCAAACTGCTTTTTTCTTTTGCCTTCATTGGAGAAAAGGTTATTAATGGTTATTTAGCATTATTATTTCACAAAGTAGTAGTTTGGTTAATTTAGTTTCACAAAAAAATGATGTGTACACTTTCACATAGACAGTAGCGAGTCTTACGTCTAGAGATGTAAATGTTATGTTTCATCCAGCGTTTACTGCAGTTGGCTAAATAACACAATACATTATTATTCAGGAGATGCACGTGTGATATTTCATTTTCCACCTTTAGATTTTTGTTTGGAAATGTGTGTGATTAATAACCACTTATGTATAATAAATATGTGTGTGCATTCCCCTACAACTTTTTTCAAATTGTAAAGCCCTGTCATGTTTTAAAGGGATTTGAAACACATGGATCTCTCCCATCTTCTTCTAGTTATCACCTATATTACCTACCAGAGAGATATCTATGCTCCCACCTTTTTTTCTGAGGTCAGGGAAAGTGGTTTTAACGCCTCCAAACCACAAGTTTATTTACATTGACAACGACGAGATACTCGTTGAATCATCTCGAGACATTATTCAGCCACGTTGAGTCGTGGAGTGGTGACAGCACACATTGCACACTTGGGGGCAGTAAACACTCAGCAAACTGATGTGCTCAAATATGAACTTCTTATTTATATTAAACAGGCAGTGGGCCGGAACATGTAAACACTGGATGAAGAGATATATATTTGAATAAACTTAACAATAGCAAAACTGGAACTGATATATGTTGAAGTGCAGCTTGCGTCAGCCTCTTATGTCTGTCATAGAGTATTTGATATTAAGGCTTTTATGGTTGAGTTATACGTGTTGAATACAAAGCTGCAATTGATTTAAAAAACTAATATATTGGAGCCATTATTACAGATACTGACGTAGCAATGGGACGTTATGACAAAATACAACTTTTACAATGACTAAAATTAACTTCCTCAAAAAACCCTTGAATGAACAGGTTGTTTTATATTTGTCTCGTGTGTGTTCAATCTTAATTCTCAAATGACAAGTGTAATAAACTCAACTCAATGTCAGCGTGTGTACACGTCGCAAAAGCGGCGGTTTCACGGTTAACTGAAGTTGTTGCTTTATATTCTCCTCTTCTCGTCTTCTCCTCTTCCTCTTAAAGGGCCAGCGTCAGTATTTCGACGCAACCGCTGCAGGAATGATGACGCGTACTACTTTAACTCTTGGCGTAACAGCTCGTAGAGGTGAAAGTGGCGGCTGCGTGTGACTTTGTGCGGCCGCTGCTCGCTGCTTTAGCATTCTCATACCCCCGCTGTCGACCTTTGGATTCTCGGGGCGGGTAGAGGCAGCTCCGTCGACTCCGGTGCCAATTGGCTGCGCTCTTCTCTTCTCCGCTTCCTATTGCACACACTGTGTGGCCCAGACACAGCAGACAGCGCGCACACATACACACACACACACCTCGTGTTTTTACACACAGACACGCACGTTATGTGGCACGAGTGTGCGCGATGCTGCAGGAGCCCAAAGTCCCCCCCGCCACCCCCCTCGGTCCGTGGCCGCTCTCTGTTCGTAATGTTTGAAGAGTAACGAGGTTAACCAGCGTCCAGTCGACCTCTCGCTGCGGACTGTTGAGCCCCGCGAGAGCCAGGAAGAGCGAGCGGGCGGACAGACAGTCTCAGGCGGACCGGGCGGAGGAAGGAAGTCGCCCGCTGGAGCAGCATCGGACCTACGGCCAAAGCACGCAGCCATGACCGAGAAACGGATGTCGCGGTGGTATTTCGGTGGGCTGGCGTCGTGCGGAGCTGCGTGCTGCACGCATCCTCTGGACCTGGTGAAGGTGAGTCGAGGGCAGCTGGTGTCTGGAGGAGCCAGGCCTGCAGACTGGTGTTACGGTTTAAAAAGCGACCGTGTTAACTGGCGACTTTTAACCGAAAGCGTCCGTTGGTATCGTAGTTACAGACAGCTGTTGAAAATAGGAAGAGAACACGTATAGCTGCCCTCGTGAATGCCGCATTGTTAAATGTGTATAGTATATGGTATATTATTATGTATATGAGAGGGTTTGACACTGTTTAACACCATTAAAAAACAAGCGGCATTCACGAGGACGGCTAACTTCTATTCGAACGACCGTCGTAACTACGGCAACAACGGACGCGTTCGGTTCAAAGTCGGCAGTTAACACGGTCGCTTCTTAAACCGTAACACCCGGCCGACAGCTGTTTCCAGCAGGGTGGATTACAGTTATTAACCTCCTGACCGCTCGTCGCGTTACTGTTTTAGATCAGTGCGGCCGTGTTCGCTGCAGAGGGCCAGCCATAGTCCGAGGTATCGCATGTCTGTTATGGCATCACTATAATGTGCGGCAGGATGGCCGAGGGCCGTTCAGAAATAGGGCACAGGTTAGGACAAGTGTTAGCGTGTTAGCACCAGTTTACCAGTAAACCGCGAATAATGGAGGGAATTCATTGTTGTATTATTGCGAAAGTGCACATAATAGCCCAATCTAGCCTTAGTTTTCTATTCAATTATGTTTTATTGAGATAAATAGCCTAACATATGGCAACTGACCCTTCGCTAAGTCCCCGACCTCAGTGACCAAGTGCTGGAGGTAATTTTTTTAACCAAACAGAGAAGCAGAGGGAAGGATCTCCGATATGTGTTTTAAGGGACATATCAAACTGATTCAGCAGCAGTTAAAAAGATTAAGATTGAAGCTAAAGTCTAAAGATCATAGTGTGAAAATGAGTCACCACATCACCTGTGGAGCAAGACAATGTGAAGCCAGGTAGGTGTTAATTCACTGTTACAATCATTTACAATTATTCTTACAAACTACCTGGTGGAAGAAGTATCACTATTTCACAATGTTTAACCGTGTGTGTGTATATTTTGTGTGTTTGTTTTTGTGTGTGTTCCATTGAAGACAGCAGCACATGACTTGTATAATTCTAATGGCTCCTGAGGCAGTCATACTGGAGTAATTATGAAGACAGGCCGCTGATCATCACATTGTAGTAAACTCTTGCTTACTAGTGGGTGATGCCGTGTATAATATGAAACTGAGGAATTCAACTTCTGGTGATTTTAGTAGATTCAAAGCTCATAAAGTGTGCTTTTCCCTTTTATTTACTAAGTAGGTGTATTGAGGAGAGCCGTTGTGTTAGAACTGCCATGTTTCTGCATAAGACCTTCAGCAAACAACATTTACAAAGCATGAAAAAGAAAAAGAAACTTATCGCATATACAGCATAAATAACAAAAGTGCATGTTCTATCTAGATTTTTAAAATCCAGAGAAGAAGAAATGGCGGTATCATGGCTGTTGTTAAATATTAATTTCCAACAAATTTATTTCCAAATTAACTTGTGTTTTTAATCAAAATAAAAAAAGTAAGGACCAAAACATGATGAAATGAAGTTCCCTCCGTTGGCTTAAAGAAAGTGATGGAAAAAAAAGAAAAGTTCCTTCAACTTGAGCCCTGGTTTTTTCCCCCGCCATTTGTTAACATTTTGGAAAATTGGCATCATTAACAGTGAACACTTACTACCACTATAGATTACCTACAACGAAATGCAATGATTCAGGCAACTTCTGGATCTATAAGTAGTGTGTTTCCCCCTTCATAGTTTCTCAATGTATTTTATATATATTTGTGATGGGGATGATATAATGATACTCTCAGAAAGTGTAAGTTACACTGGATCTAGGAATATGGGTATCATGATGGTTCAGAGTTTGATGCACATTGCGGCTCTCGGGCTCAAAGGCTCTGAACGGGGAACTCAACCAAACACGTTATTTCCCCCAACGCCAGAAAGTCGTAAACTTGTGAATGGGAGACTGATTCTGTTGACCCTCAGAATGGATGTTTTCATGTTTATACCAAAACAAGTTTTTACTCTGTTATAAAGTTCTTAGTTGTGAAACTGAAGAGTATCCTCTCCGGTTCTCATTGTCATCTTTCACTCTTCATAGTTGGTGATACTGGTTATTGCTGATGACATCACACATTTGAGTTTTACCACATTGTTTTTTGGAAAGGAGTTGTTCATGTGATACTACTATCGGACCATATGAATAACATGTGTGCGTTTTGATGGCTGTAGTTCCCCTTTAAGGTCCCATCATCTGCCCCTGGCGCAGCGCCAACTGCTCACCAAGTTGATAAACAAGTCAAACTACAATCAGTAACTTCCCCTGGTGCAGTATCTTAAAACTTAGTCAGCTCTTGGACCTCAGTCAAAAGATGATGTCACTGTCCAAAAGGTAGACATGGCTCCAGTCATGTGGTTTCACCCAGACCAGACCGCTTCAGTGGCAGGCAGGTGAGGAATGTAAAAGGTGTTGGATGTAGATCTCACCGTCGGTCCTGAGCCACTATCAGGACTAGAGTGCTTTCACGCTTTAGCTCATAAAAGGGAGTTATTTTCTTAAAAAACGAATGGAGAAGTCCTCCTTGTATACACGTTGGAATTACATTGTTATATATGCGAGTGTTGGAGCGCTGAGTTTATTTCAGCTAGAGCAGTGAATGTCCAAACTGTTGACACGGAGGTGTTGTGGGAACCATGTGTTGGTCATGATGTCAGTTATGACCACAACATCTGATGTTACTTTGTAGAAATGAGAAAGTGTGCGTGATGAAAGCTGGAGGTAGCTCTGTCCTCCTCCTCCTCCTCGACGGCTCTAAAGATATTAAAAACGAGTGGCGACATGTACCCTTTATATATATTCTGATGGTGATGATGATGATGATGATGACGAGGACTTGGTCGCAATGGCCTCGCGATGCTGCACACGGATTAACCAAACAACCGCAGCGCGTCACGATGTTGGTCCTCGTTAAGATTAATTGTTTCCTTCTTTTGTGTTAACCCATGTATCCATTACACCATCAGACAGGCGGCTTGATTGTAGTCTGACCGCACCTAGAAAGACTCATGGCCAGACGCCTATTAGCGTGTGTGTGTGTGTGTCTGTACTCAGCTGGCTGCTGAACAGTTTGTTCTTCCCTTTAATAAGAGTTGCATCAGAGTTTCACTCAATCACATTATATTCCATTAAATATTTAATTATTTCCCCTCCCCCCGCAATGTGAATCCTTTGCATGACATTAGGTCGTGTCCTCCCGTCACCCCAGATGGCTCAAAGGAGTTACATTTGGAGTGTCTGTCGGTCCGTCGTAAGTCAATCCAGGTAAATATGTCAACAATATGCCCCCCCCCCTCCCTCTCGGAGCGAGTTGTAATAACTGTGGAGGATCCCTTAACGTTCACGTTGTGCTATCATTTGGTTTTTACCTCGCAGAGCTGCCGGCATGTCCGTACACGATTATTACAATTATTGCAATTCATGCACTGAAATGACAAGGCAGACATTTTGAAAGAAGCACACACAGTTTCGGCGTTTGTTCAGTTCACTGAGGCATCATTCTGAAGATGATTTGTCCCTCCAATGTTTTCAGTTTCTCGATTGTGAAACGGTTATTGTGAGAAATATCTCATGACTTAAATGACTCTTAGTTAAACAATGAAGGTTAAATGTATCAGATTCATAAACATTTATTAGCTACGTGTGTTTGACACGCAGAGAATGTGACTTGGCGGCTGATGACTACACATGAGATGGATGTAACGCGACGCGACCGCAAACATGTAAACGTTGTGTTCTGAAGGACTTGGAGGCCTTAAAACCCAAACCCAGATTAGAACAGAGGACAAAGGCCACGTTGTGGCGCTGCTGACGACAGTGGAGATTTAGGAGAGGTGTGTGTGTGTGTGTGTGTCCTAACTGCCCGTGTTACACAATATGTGTTGCACATGTTAATGTGTAACACAGGCAGTTAAGACACACAATCATCTAACTGCTCTTAATTATTGTGGCCAGTATCAGTGGCCTGAGAACATTCCTGTGAGCAGGAGAAACTTAAAAAGCAAAACTGTTTCAAAAAGGAAGTGTGGAGTTCAAAAGGAACGTGCTTAGCGGAAAATATTGAATATAACATTGAGTTGCATTATGGGAAGTGTTGGATCCAGTGTTTTTTACTTTTACTTTAGACCCCCCCCCCGGAAAAAAGAAATCAAGATGTGTTGAATGCGTCTCCCAAAGTGCAACACTAAATCTCCGTGTCCTTTTCAAAGACACATGGAGCCGCTTGACACTCTTAGTGGCCCAGCTGGTGTCCGACACCATAATGAAACATTCCTCAAAGGTTGTCGTGTCCGCGCTCTTTCCGACGTTGTGTTCCTCCTGT